>NW_023010251.1:0-28326 GCF_902201215.1 Prunus dulcis | reverse complement strand
ATTTATTCCAACACAGACTTGAAAAAAAAAAAAATATATATACAGGGGCAATGCAGTAGCAATACACAAGCAATAAAGGGCTATACAATGGCAATACACATACTCCTATAAATTTATTCCAACACAGACTTGAGAAAAAAAAAAAAGATATACGAGGGCAATATAGTAGCAATACACAAGCAATAAAACGCTATACAATGGCAATACACAAACTCCATACTCCCCCTATAAATTTATTCCAACAGACTTGAAGAAAAAAAAGATATACGGGGGCAATACAGTAGCAATATGCAAGCAATAAAAGGCTATACAATGGCAATACAAAAACTTCATAATCTCCCTATAAATTTATTCCAACAGACTTAAAAAAAAAAAAGGATATACGGGGGCAATACACAAGCAATAAAGGGCTATATGTGTGCAATACATATCTGTCATGGCATTTGCCAATTAAATCACTGATTTGGTTACATTTGTATTTTTTTTTTCTTTGCAAGGGGAACGATAAATCATGGAAACTAGAGATTGACAAATTTATTTCTAACTTGACTTTCATCTTGACAAATTTATTTCTAACTTGACTTTCATAAATTGATGAACTAACAATGTTATCTCATTACATCTTAAGATATACATAAGAAAGTGACAAAAAAATAAAAAATTTACATCTCCTCTTGGTCGGGAATTTTAACACATTAGCAAAATTCAAAGACATCTACTCTTAGAATCGAATTTAAGCTGAAAGTTAGCAATTTTGTCCTCAAGGGAACGCTGCCACTTGAAACAAGACAATCTTCCATCTGTATAAAACGGATCAAAAATGCATATTAGAAGCAAATCATTCAATCACAATGGAAACAAAAACATAACATTCAATCACAACTGAAACCAATTTCAAAATAGAAACCAATTCCAAAATTCATAACCAAAACCAATACCAAAATAGATTCAGAAACCAATACCAAAACAAGTTCAGACATATTTACATGCACTACAAGTATCATACACATACATTTACATGCACTACAACAAATAGAGTGGATAAATGTAAAACTACAGTATGATATACATTTTTTAATAGAAGAAAGAAAAAAAAAATATTATGATATACATCTTTTAAGAGCTGAGCTTGAATTTTGCTGAGTTATATATACCTCTGAGAAATCTATCAGTGATTTCTCCAGTGAAGGACGACCTTCAAGAATCCTATCTTCATACAGATTGTTGGCTTTTTTAAATGACCCAATTCTTCATATAGCAAACTTTCACAAGATAGTACCATTGCAAAATTAAAGTTCACATTCATGCACACGATTTCGTACTACTCAATTCCAATATAAAAGTTATTATAAACATGGGTGAAGTGAATGTGTGTCTTGGCAGGCGAATAAAAATACAAATAAGGAACATCAATAGTGCATTTGGCATTGTTCAAACAGTTAAAGAAGCACAATCTCAGAGAAGAAGAAGAGCAAGACAATGGAACTGGATAAATGCAAGAGCTGTCAAACCTTCAAGTTTTCTAAGAACCCTTTTCACGGCACCAACACAATCTTGGCATGATACCCACCTTGAGGACTATAGACTGCACCAAAAACATATCCAAGATTGAATTACGAAAAATAGAGAAAACTAAGATCCAACATATGCCAACTTTACAATATCAAACTTATGTTAAAATATTGGCATTCTCATAAAACTTACAAACTCCACAGTCACTTTTGGAGATATCCTCCACCTCAAGACATAATCAATTTATGTAGTTCATTCAAAAAATCACATCCCAAAATAGAACAAACAAATTCAGACCATTGAACCAAATAACTGTGTTTCTTCAATTGTTTTTTGTCAGAATAAAAACCTAACTCAGTAATCAAATTCAATAAGCAAAAGAAAATCTTCAAAATCATTGTAGATTGGACAAGCTTCAAGCATAATATTCCTTAAGACAAACTGAGAAATATTTGTTGCACAATCTCAAAATTTTAGTTCAAAAAGTTCTTGTATAATCCCACTGAAATAACATTCTCTACACAAGCTGAAAATATTAATTGTAAACAAAGAGAGTAAAATTTTAAATTAAACCCACAATTATGTTTCAACAAATTTCTGTACAATCTCACCCAAATTTGACTTGGAAGGACTTGAACTCACATCAAGCACCAAAAATTCAAACCCTTATATGAAATTGAAACAAGGAAAAGAAAACCCAAATGTGTAGGAGAAAAGCCAATTTGTCTACCTGAGACGCCATCTCTAGACATGGAGGTCGAAAGAGGTGACTGAGAGTGAGAGATGGAGGTGGAAAGGTCGTCGTCGCCGATGTGGGTTAGGGTTTCTGAGGAGGTGACAGTGACTGTCGTCGATATGGGTGTGAGCAAGAAAGAGAGAAGAGATGAGAGGAGGGCTGAGTGAGTGAGATCGAGAAATTGTGAAAGAGGATTTGAGAGAGCTTAGAACGACTAAACAAAAGTGAAAGATGGGCAATAGGCTGTCAATAGGGAGTTTTTATAAGGGGCATTTGTGATTGGATTTCAAAATAAGGATATTAGTGAATAAATTAGGTGAGCCAGGGGTAAAGCCACCAATTTCCCTATTTTTTATGGGTTATTCGTTTTATTAGTTTCTAAATTTAGACTCGATTTGCATTTGAGTTCCTCAATTTTCAAAATCGTTCCGGTGGTCCTTCAACTTCAATTTCGTTAGGATAAATGGTCCTACCGTCAATTTTGTTAACTTTTCTGTTAAATGCAGGGGTAAAATGATATTTTTATATTTTTATAATTTTAAATTGATTAAAATATGAATAAAATATTAAAAATAAAAAAAAATTCAAGTTTTTAGGAATAAGAACTAATTTTTAATTTTTAGTTTGACTGAGGATATGAATAAGATTTTTTTAATTTTTAGTTTTTAATTTTTAATTTTAATTTTTGGGTGAAAGAAATATTCAGAAATCGGAAATTAAAAATAATACAAAAAATACCATTTTACCTCTGCATTTAACAGAAAAAATTAACAAAATTGATGGTAAGACTATTTGTCCTAACGAAACTAAAGTTGAAGGACCACAAGAACGATTTTGGAAATTGAGGGACTCAAATGCAAATTGGGTCAAAGTTTAGGGACTAATAAAACAAATAACCCTTTATTTATTTATTGATATGTCATATGTGCTTTGCTTATCGTCTCACTTTCTCTCTTGAACTATCAACTGACTTAATTTCCCCTTATATTTGCATTTCGTATCTCTCGTTACTCCATTCCGTCAATTTCTTCAGTAAAACCATTAAGTTGTTGACGTTACATGAACATTTTAGTAATTTTATCTTATAAAAGTTTAAAATCCAAATGACAATTAGGCTACTCTGTATTATCCAAAAGTCTAGGTGTATTCAATTAAGATTTTAAAATTCTATTAGAAAGGCTAGGGCAAGGGCAAGTAAGGGCAAACATTCTTCACGTGAATACTGACTGCCCTAACAATTTTTTTGATGCATTCTCACCTATTATCATGGCAACCCAAGGGCAATCACAATTCTCATGGAATATGAGGAGAGGAATTTGTATGGATTTTGGTGTGGGAAGTGAAGAACATGGCTAGGTATTTGTAGAAAAAAATTCTGAGTTTTTTTATATCTTTTTTTTTTTCAATTTTTTTGGTATTTAAATTGGTCTTTGACGTCAACTTACCCAGACAAGTCTTGCCTTCGGGCTCGTCCAGTTTCGTGGCCCACTTCTTGCCATGGCACCTTTGCCTTGAGTGGAGGTTGTTTTTGAAGGAAACATACATCTAATGCTTAGGAAATGAACTTTAGCCACAACCTATACAACAAAAGCATTCTAAATTGCGGATTCATTTTGTTTATACTAGTTTTTCCTTTTTAATTTTAAACCAAGTATTTTAGCCTAGTCTCTTTGAAAAATGGAATAGATCTTTTACCCTTGATGACATTTTCTTGATTTCTCAAGAATGAACACCTTTGTTTGGAAAGGCCTTTTGTTTCTCTTGATTTTGACACCTTTGCCTTAAGGCTCCAAGATTGGAGTCCTCTACCTCACCACACCAAATGCTCCTAGAGATGAAGAGAAGGTAATCAAGAAGTATGGATACTAGTCTACTTCTTGATTGAACCGATTTTTGGTTTATGAAAGATGAGATACAAAGATGATCACTCATCAACCAATGCAGGAAACCAAAAACCCTAGCTAGCTTTTCTCCAACACTTAGCTTATATAAGACAACACAAAAGACAATTGGGTGGGTATTTGGGGCTCCATTTGGTCCATGGGTCATGTCATCTTATGCCACTTATCCCTTAGGCCCAATAGCCTTTTGGGCTATTTTGTCCATTTCCTTTTAAATCATATTTAAAAGCCAAATCCAATATTTCTATATGTCAATATTAATTCCATAATTAATCTTTTAATTATAATTTAACTATTAAATTATAATTATATTCTTACTTAATTGACCCAGTGGAACTATTTGACTTTGGCCAATTGCTCCAGTCAACATGTTGACTTTGACATTTGATTATCAACCATTGACTTGTGTATCCTCATTTCATTTCTCCTCATTTGTACCTCTAATCACATTCTTTGGGTGTGTAGATCCGTAGGTTCCCTTTAACAAGGTGGTTGACTCAACTCCTCAAAGATGATATAAAGGTTAATTAAAACCTTTATATTCTTCCTATTAATAAAGGTTAATTGAAACCTTGAAGGACATCCACAAACCATGGTTGTCACCTAGCAGCAAGTCACGGTTATCCAAGCTAAATGAGACATTGTGAAAGAGCCTATTCAAATTGGAATGACCATGCAATTGAATCCTTCTCTTATGTCAATACTCCTTATTCACATTATTAGATCATGGAATCCGATTGTCTATATCCTAATGTGAATCATTCCTTTTATATGATTATCTTGGTAAGATTTGAAGACTTCTTCTTTAAAGTCTTATCCACTACTCTGCGCAGATTTGACCAATCATATCTTGGAGTATTCTCTCTCCTTTACTGAGAGTAGAAATTCCTTGTTGTACATTCATTTGCTTCCATGACTCTATTGAGAATCTTGATGAGCACCTTTAAGCTATGCCTAATTCAGCATGACTATATAGTGCCCTCAAAAATTAACAACATAGCCACAAAACATCTATGATGCCTCAGGTCTAAGGATTAGTTTGCACCATTGCAATTTATGAGTTCTACCTTGACATGTGAGTAAAGACTTCCATGCTGTAACTCATGTGTTGGATCGCGTTCGGTGTACTTGTTCTTCTACAAGCACCTACACACATATCGATGTGTCTCCTCACTTAATGACTTGAGACCTTGTCATTCCCTATATATAGAGACGATACTGTGTGTACTAGTCTTTGCGGAATATTGACGCCCAATCAATATTCCTATGACCAGGAACATATTCAGGATTTAGGGATGATGAGAAGTCTCCATGTATGCAATCTCATTACATAGCTCTTATATCCACTTGTGTATTCCTTGAACTATGTTTGTTCTACATATTGAAAGATAATATATGATGTATAAAACAACATTTCTTGCCCATTGATAACATAATATGTCTTTTATCAAAGATTTCTTGCCCATTTAATTACCCTTTTGAACATAAGGCATTCCTATGTAAATATAAAAAGGCTTATTATCATAAAACTTCCTTAAGGTTTACAAAACTATTATATTGCATCCTTAATATTTTTTTTTGTCATTCGTGGTCCTCAAGGTTAGTATGTGTGATCAGAAATGGTCCATGTCATTAGGTTCCGTCAAAAACTCCATTAGTTTGCTGACGTGGTCCCTGCGGTTCACCCACCTATCACAAATGGTCCTTGCAATTTTTTTTAATTTTTTATATTTAAAATTCATAAAATTTTAGTTTTCTTTTTAAAATTTTATGAATTTTGAATTATTTAAAAATATATTATATTTTAAATACATGTGACACTATATTATTGTAGATGTGGGCGCCATATATATGCCATATCAACAAACTAATGGAGTTTTTTAAAAAATAATTTAAAATTCATAAAATTTAAAAATGAAAAACTAAGGGTTTATGGTTCATAAATGGTCCTCAAGATTAAAATCCTTCTATAAATGGTTTCTTCATTTATAAATAATTTTAAGAAGAAAACTAAAATTTTATAAATTTTAAATTAAAAAATTAAAAAATTTCGTAGGGACCATTTGTGATAGGTGTGTGAACCTCAGGGATGTTTTGTGATATATATATGCCATGTCAGCAAACTAACAGAGTTTTTGACAGAATCTAACGGTAGAGACCATTTGTGATCGCACATACTAACCTTGAGGACCACAAGTGACAAAATTTTTTTTAAAAATTAAGGATGCAATCTGATAGTTTCGTAAACCTTAGGGACGTTTTGTGATTATAAGCCATATAGAAATCCCAAAATAACTTACTTTTTTGTTCTTTTTTTTTTTCTGTCGATGTATGGTAACTTAGTAACTTATGTAAATGTGGTAACTTACAAATTACTCATGGATCTTATTATGCAAATATATAGTGTAAAATATTGTAGTAAAATATTGTAAATAAAAATAAATTATGGTATGTTTAATAATCTTTCATTAATTACTATAGATTTACGTAGGGATTGGAATTATTAATTTATTTGGTGCATTATGTTTGACGGTACAAACTGGAAACTTCATAACATCATTCTTGTAGTATGATCATTGTCAATAATGGATGACATCACATAACACGAGCCGACATGGAGTGTCTTGTCAATAATAGATGTCAATATATCGTCGTTGTTTACCCATTTTGATTTAATTACTGTGGTGGTAGGGTAAAATTCCCTATTGGCTTGAAAACCATTGGTGGTCAACAAGTCAATTTTCTTTGGTGTGTGAGCGTGCCACTGTTAGCAGTTAAAAACCCTAACAGACTTATGAAAAATAAATAAATTGCACCCTAAGTTACTAACTTTAAACAAGTGATTGTGAATTTGGGTGAGGAATATCTCCCAAGTAAGTTCTTTTCTTACCTCAGACGGGTGAGGACTTTACAATTTCCATAGTAAAAACTAGTAATTCTAGCTAAAATGAATATTGAAAAATAAATCAAACTGTTGCAAAGAGAACTGCAGTTTAAACAATTTAAACAAAAGAGAACTGCCATGTCTGGAAGGACATTAGAACATTGGGCTTCGATTTCTACTGGGTTTTTGTCTGGGACTCAGGCTGGACTGGATGTATCTGTACTGGAATTGCACGTCAGCACCTTCCACTAATAGGGATTAGTTGGAAATCGATACCAATGTTGAGATTGGCAGAGCTTTAATCAAATTTAGCCATGGAGAGGCTCATCGAGTAGGCAGAACTAAGATCTCCTCAGTCTGGACTGGATTGGCAATTACTGGCCTGGAACTACACTTCAATACCTATTCTGCTTGACTATGAATCATTTAAGAGCTATTCTGGGAATTATGAGACATCAAGGCGTTTCTGGAAATTTGTTGATGTTTTCATATTATGAAAAACCTGAATTCAGCTTGATTCGCCTGTGCTGAACCAAATTTGTAATAAGAGAAATCTCATCACCTTTGTGAATTGCTTCCTCGAGTTGAGCTGAAGTCAGAAATTTGAGTTTTGTCTGTTCTGTTAGAGACTGGATGTCTTTTATAAACCAAAGAACTTGATTGCTTCAGAGTCTGAAGGCTTTTGAGATCGTGTGACCTTGCTTGATTTTGTCAGTATGACTGAGAGTGTTTGTTTTGATTGATTTTTTTTGCTATCCTCAAACCTGTTCACATCCTCTCATATTTATAACTAATCTACATGAGTGATTATTCCTTAATATCTAGAGGAAGCATGGTTGAGAGGATCCTCTACTCTAGCGCCAAAAAGGGGTGGTGGTTAGCCTAACAAGAAAAGCCCCCATCAAGAGTCAGTTTTCATGATGATCAGTTTTGATCTTCTGACAACCAACTCTCTTATCTCTTGTTTATCTCTTATAAACCCATCTTGTTCTGACGCAAAGCCCTCAGGAGCATAGGAAGGAAACTTGGCCCTCTTTTCTGTCATTAAATGGTTATGGGGAGTGGTTTTCCGATTTAACCTTTCTACCAACTCCCCATCACATCCTCAGCCATGTTGAAGTCTTGTCTTTTAGTGTCATGGGGACATTTGTGAAGAGAAAAATCCTCCCCTTTGTCTGCTGATTTGATCAATGGCTATGATCATTCTTGAGCCTTCGGAGAAACTAGAAGCTAGGCTTCAATTAAAACCAACTAAATCTTGTTTTTTTTTTTTCTTTCCCAGATTAAATCATCATTAGTGGCAATGAATCTTAGAACTGTAAAATTATTTTTGCAATTAGTTCGCAATGGTTTGGGCCTCTAAAGATAATCTGGGCTGATTTTTGATTTTAGTAAAATAAAGCCCAAACCACTGTTGTTGACATGGGCCGACAATCAAATGGACTGATGAGTGGAATTTAGGCCCAAACAGTCGCAAAGGTATGAATTACGAAGGCATGTTTATCATATACACAGTTGGATGAATTCCTAACTTGATAATTGTACTTGCTTTTAGTAGGTGTTAACAATGGTGATGACATTTCTCAAAGCTCGGATTTCGTTCCTTGCTTCATCGCAGTTTCATAAAGTAGGGATGTCAACCCACCAATCATTTTCAGCATCTTTGAAATAATTTTAGCTTTGACCTATAAACAGAAACAATAATATATGTTCCAGTGTAAGCTTCAATATTAAAACAACATGGTTTATTGGATCACAAAAAACCAAATGCTTCAAAACCAAAACAACATTTTCATTGTTAATTGAAATTAAAATTAGGAGCTATGTATTGTTTAATGACTTACTTAGGTTCTGGTATAATCTAGTAAGGAGTTTTGAGGCCTTGTGGTATCTTAACAAATTCGGTACTGTAATTTGGTCCTCATCTAGGCAAGTTAATAGTCCACCTTGGTGTAGTGACATCCTCTGTGACAACCCGCAAGTCAACCTCCCTAAGTTAGATAGTGAGCAAAACTTAATGGTATTATGATAAGTTTATGGTATTTTTAAGGCAAAAAAGTACTAGGTATATTATATATAAAAAGGGTTAATAATTCAAATGGTACCCCAACTATTGCTCCAGTATCATTTTGGTTCACCAACTAAAATTTTCATTTGAACCGTCTGTCAACTATTTATTTGGTATCAAGATGGTCCTACCATCAAAGTTTGTGTATTATTCTGTGAAATCGAGGGACAAAACTGTATTTTTTAGTGAGTACCCTCCTCTAAAATGATCAAGCCAACGTAGGAATGCATTCCCTCCCATTTATGTTAGAAGCTCCACCAAAAACCCCAAATTAGAACCCTAGGTTTGCGATGTCAGAGATTTCAACGACCTCAAGTGGCACGAGACGGTATTGCGCCTGTGTGATAAAGATAATTCGTCGGACTTCGTGGACAGATTTGAAACCGGGAAGAAGGTTTGATGCTTGTGATAAAAATTGGGTAAGTTATTATTTGGGTTGCAAAAGTTGTTCTTTTCCATTTGTAATTGCTTGGTGAGGTCTGAAATTGGGTAAGATTTGATTTCTAGAATAGCAGAAGAGGTATGCATTTTTTCGAGTGGATGGATAATGAAAGGGGTGGATGGCAACAATGGTTATTTCCTAGTAGCTTATGATGTGGTTGGTATTGAGAGTAAAGACTCTTGGATTTGGTTTTTCAATTTGCTTATTGAAGATTTAGGGATTACAAATGGAAGAGATTGGGTGGTCATTAGTGACAAACAAAAAAGACTTGTACCTGCCATTGAGATAGTACTTCCAACTGTAGGGCACAAGATGTGTGTGAGACATCTGTACAATAACTTTAGGGCATCACATATTGGTCTTGCTCTAAAACATATATTATGGGCTGCAACAAGAGATACAACTTTGCCTTTGTGGGAGACAGAAATGGAGAAGATGAAAAATGAGGATGGGGAAGCTTGGAAGTGGTTGAAGAAGAGACCTGCAAAAAATTGGAGCAAATCTCACTTCGAGTCACATTTTGAATGTGATCTTTTGTTAAATAATCTATGTGTAAGTTTCAATGCAGCCATACTAGTGCAAGGGATAAGACAATTTTGAGTTGCTTGGAGAGGATAAGGGTGTATGTGATGCTTAGGATGGCTAGTAGGAGGTCTGCATGTAAGAATTGGAGATACTCTGTTGGGCCTAGGATCTTCAAGATAATTGAGAAGAACAAGCTAGGTTCATCACAATTCATTCCTAGATTAGCTAGTGAGAAATTGTATCAAGTGAGCCACATTTATTGTGGAGAATTTGTTGTAGACCTTAGAGCAAAGAGATGTACTTGTAGGATGTGGAATTTAAGTGGAATACCATGTCCCCATGCAATCTCAGCAATATTTCAAAGATGTGAAAACCCATTGCTTATGTGGATGATTGTTATAAGCCCGAGACTTGTATGAAGGCTTATGAACCAGTGATTCACCCTATCCCTTCAATGGACCAATGGAGTAAATGTGGCCTTCCTCCAATTAAACCTCCATTTTATAGGCAACAACCAGATAGGCCTAAAAGAGTTAGGACAAAGGAGCGTTGTGAGGTTGAAATACCAGCCCCCATCCCACCAAACCCTAGGCCTCCAAATTATATTGCCTCACCAGCCAAGCTTAGAAGGGTTTTCATTCAAATAAGATGTCGTAGATGCAATCAAAGAGGCCATAATAGAGCAATATGTGATAGACAAAACAATGATATAACTGTTAGACACCTTATTTAGTTCTATGTTATGGCGTACTTACATTAATATTGACAATTTTCTTATACATTTGCAGGTTAATGCATCTTCAGCCCAAATGGAGCAAGGTTTTTCTTCACAATCAGTACATGATTCTTCACAACCAGGATCTAGCACAGTTAGAGGGAGAGGCATAAGTAGAGGAAGAGGCATAAGTGGAGGAATAGGAAATGTTGCTCAAGCTACTGCTTACCCAAATTCACAACAAAGTGTAAGCTTTGGTTGCTCTTGTGGTTTAAAATTGCATAAGTCATTAGACAACTGAAATCATTAATTTTTTTAAGATGGCAAGAGGTAATGGACAAGGAGGCAGAGACATAAGTGAAGGAAGAGGCAATGTTACTCAAGCCACTGTTTACCCAAATTCACAACAAAGTATAAGCTTTATTTTCTCAATCAATCAATTTTTTATTGCTTAACTCATTAGAAAACAATAAACATCAGTAAATTCTTCAGGTGACAAGCGGTAATGGACACAGAGTCTTACCATCTTCACATATTGGCTTAGGAAGAAGTTTACCATCTTCAAAGCTAAGTGTAATTAGAGGAAGAGGCTTACCATCTTCACAGCCAAGTGTAAGTTTTTGTCATTTGGTTCAATTCATACTCATTTGACTAATTAACCATTTTCAACTATTACTTACCTGATATTACTACATTGTTTAGGTGGCAAGAGGAAGGGGACAAGGAGGAGCAGATTTGGACAACACTTCCCATGATAATAACATGGCCTGAAAATAGGGGAAATTATTGCCAAGGATGTCATATGTTGTCTATTTTGTGTAATTGGTTCTGATTATGAGTTTGGATTATGTAATTGGTTTTGAGTTTGAAAGGCTAAAATTGTGTAATTGGTTGTCTATTTTGGGTTATGTACTTTTCTGAGCAGGAGGATTTTGTTTACTTTGTCCAATTGGTTTTGGGCTAGAAGGGCTCAAATTGTGTAATTGGTTGTCTATTTTGGGTCATGTACTTTTCTAGGCATATGAATTTTGTGTCCTTTGTCTAACTGGTCATGATTTTGAAGGGCTCAAACTCTGCAATTGGAATGTTTATAAGGATGTTCATTTTGTAAATTACCCTTGTGGAGAATAGAATGGCTTTTAATTTGTTCTACTCAGTGGAGTATTAAGTTAAGTTATATGCATCTCCCAGATATTCAAATCACCCCAATTCAAGAAAATTTGAGAACACTAATGGGCATTCATTCTACAATTGAAAAAGAAGTCTTCACCATTACATTCAACGAAACAAACCCCATAACAATTAAAACTTCCCACTAATAAAAAATGTTATAAACAAAACCCATGAAAAAAATCAAGGAAACCCACATTATCAATTGTCTTTGCCCATAACCCCATTCCAAAACCTTTTTTTTCCTGAACCATTTCTTTCAATTTCTGTTCCAGTTCTTTCTTTTATGCTTCCACAGATCTCAATTGTTCTTCCTTTGCTCTACCTTCCTCCTCCATTGCTCTAAGTCTTCTAAGCAAACCAGAGACCACTTGTTTTCAGTAATTTTTTGTTTGCAAACTTCATTCCCAATCTAAACTCAGGATTTTTCAAATCCACATCTCTTCTATACTGCTTAAACTTTGGCAATTTTTTTGTTTTTTCTACCGTTACCCTCATCTTCAGTCTCACTTCTAGTGTCAAATCCTGATGTGTTAGCACCATCTGATGACACCTCTTCTGGAGCCCCATGAGTAGTCCCCTCAATTGCGACATTCTTTCCAACAGTTGGCCTGACCTCTGCCTCATTTTCACTGAACTCATAAGCATTGTCTTTAAATTTTGAATCCTCATCTTCATTTGGAAATTCTGCCCCTACATCATCAATTGTCACATTTGTCCCTACATCGTCATTTGGTAATTCTGCCCTTGCATCCTTATTTGGTAATTCTACCCCTGCATCTTCATTTGCCACTTTTGTCCTAACATTCTCAAAAGTCTCCTAATCTTCAATATAAGCCACCTCTTTCACTTGGTAATTCTGAGTCATATCCCCATCAAAATTCTCTACATCTGCATCATATTCATAGTCTCCACTATCCAAACTAGGCCACTGAATAGATGCTTGACTCCTAACTCCATTACAAATTTCAATCTCACTATAATATAACACAATAACCTTATTGGATAGTAAGTGACCAACCGTTTCAACCATTGTAGAATCTGATGTAACAAGCTCCAGTCCACCCTCAACAGTTCTACACCTAATTTTCAAACTTTGCTCAACTTGAGAAATGCCAACATCATACCCAAGACCTCTCCCAATTTTCATTAAATCTAACAAGGACAGAAAATACTTTACAATATTGTCCAAATAATAGACGTTACTCTTTTTATAAACCCCATTTTCAAACCAGCCCCCATGATGTAATTCTAGAGTGCACATTCCATTGGTAGCTGCAAAATTGAAACAACATATGTTAATTTAAAGTCATAGTTTTGTTGTTAATGCTAAGGACAACAATTACTGAGTTGGGTGTGAAGCAGACAATCAAAGGACCACAGACACATTAAAAAACCCCATATTCTACAGTCAATGTAGCAAATGCCAAATCCACATACAGGAAAATGATTCCTTTACCCTTACTTTAAACATAAAACAACCAAAAAGCCATAGAAAAGGGAATCTTTTACACATAAAGAAACCACACTTCCAGACAAGGAAAACTCATCCATTTCCAACAAAAACAATATAAAATGCATTACAAAAGCCCTTACCGTATTTGGGAGCCTTTCTACCTGAACGAAATTCGAACTCCATTATCAGCAAGTAGTGAATTTCCCAAAATCCCCAAAATCAAACCCTAACCCAAACTCCCAAATTCGAACTCCAAAATTAACATTGAAATAACACACTAACTTCACCAAATCAGCTACTCACACACTACTAAAGCATTCACCAATTCAGCAACTAGCATAAGAATCCCTTTTAGTCCATGGTAATCGCCTAAAATGAGAGAAATATCGACCAAACTGTAGGTATTTTGCTTCTGAACGATAGAGCTTCTCAAAAAGTCATATATACACTCCAAAACTCAATCACGTGGCCATTGCGTGATCAGAAGTGATGGAATCTGTCCCGAATGGACCATCTTGATACAAAATAAAGAGATTAAAGAGGGTTCAAATGAAAATTTTAGTTGGTGGACCAAAATGATACTAGAGTAATAGTTGGAGGACCATTTTGGTTAACCCTATATTAAAATTTATACATCGTGGCATTACATGGCTTACTCTTTGAGTATAGTTACATATCACTATTATGGTACTATTATGGTAAACAAATTTTAAATAGTTACCTCCTACCATTATGCATTTTGAAGCTGGTTCGCCCTTTGAGTATCCCTTGAGTTTATAATCAGCCAACATAAAGTTGGGAGGTACCTTCAGGACGTTGGCAATTATTATGTCAGAAGTCGTGCGCAAAGATGGTTCCATTTTCCTATGACGCTGGATTTTTTTTAATTTTTTTTAAGGCGGCAAGTCCACCATTACGTTGTGTAGTAGATGGCAAAGATGTTGTTGTCATCATCTTTGATGGCCTAGTTGCCTTATTCATTCTACTTTCCTCACAATACCAATAATGGAGAAGAATAAGGTGGTGTATGCTTGAATCTATAGAGGGTTTTAGGACTGATGGAGGGAATTTCAAAAACTTTTCACACCTTTTCAACTCCTACCGAAATGGAGAAGAAGAAGGTTGACGATGTACTAAGTTGCAACTCATAACAGAAGCTCACACCTTATGGTGCTGCAAATGCACCTGATGCCCTCATCGATTGCAACATGTAAGCCAAAATCTTATTCATCATAGCTTTATTGCGAGGCAGGGGTTCAAGAAAGCTCAAGATTGATCATACTACACCACGCAGGAGGCTGGAGTTCAAGTAAACTCAAGATTTACCACAGCGGAGGAAGGGGTTTAAGAAAGCTAGGGATTGGCAGCAACATCAGTGTATGTAGATCTCGATGTGCAACATCTCCTCTCAAGATGTTGCAAAGTTGAGGTTTTCGTATTGTAGATGAAGTCCTTGTATTTTATTTTTTCCTTAGGATTAAACTAGAGTTGTTTTTAGTTATGGGTACATCTCATATGTACATCATCTCACCTTGTGATGATGTACATCTGAGATGTACTTGGAGTCAGATGTACTTAGAGTCCACATTTTTTAATGGCTTATTATCACAAAACGTCCCTAAAGTTTACGAAACTATCAAATTGCATCCTTAATGTTTTTTTGTGTCACTTATGGTCCTCAAGCTTAGTATGTGCAATCACAAATGGTCCCTGCCGTTAGGTTCTGTCAAAAACTCTGTTAGTTTGCTGACTTGGCATACATATAATCACAAAACATCCCTGAGGTTTACACACTTATCACAAATGGTCCCTATGAATTTTTTTATTTTTTTATTTAAAATTCGTAAAATTTTGGTTTTCTTTTTAAAATTATTTATAAATGAAAAAATCATTTATAGAAGGATTTTAATCTTGAGGACCATTTATGAACCCTAAACCTTTAGTTTTTTTTCATTTTAAAATTTTATGAATTTTAAATTATTTTTTAAAAACTTCATTAGTTTGTTGATGTGGTATATATATGGAGCCAACATCTACAATAATATAGTGTCACATGTATTTAAAATTTAATATATTTTTTAAAATAATTATAATTCATAAAATTTTAAAAAGAAAACAAAAATGTTATGAATTTTAAATTTAAAAAATTAAAAAATTTCATAAGGACCATTTGTGATAGGTCTGTGAACCTCAAGGATGTTTTGTGATATACATATATGCCACGTCAGCAAACTAACAGAGTTTTTGACGAAACCTAACGGTAGGGACCATTTGTGATCATGCATACTAACCTTGAGGAGCACGAATGACAAAAAAAAACATTAAGGATGCAATCTGATAGTTTCATAAACCTTAGGGACGTTTTGTGATAATAAGCCTTTTTTAATTTTGTTTCTCTGATGTTTTTGTACTCAGATTTTGTGGTTGAATAAAGTTTCATATGTTTACTTCTCCTCCTTCCCCCTCCCCCCTCTCCAAAAGGACTCTTTAAGATATTCATTAGCAATGCAAGCCCCAAAATACCATTTCAACTATGTGAAATAATGTTTAAGAAAGAAATTCATTTTTCCTATTAAGTTGAGTAGTGCAAGTGCAACCAATATCTTGTGCCTCTGTTTTGATTTCTTTTTCTTTATTTTTTTCTTGTTTAATTTTTTTTTTCTTCTTCGTTCTCTCAAAAAGCCACATAACTTTAAAAAATATATATAAAAAGTGAATAGGTACTAAAATTTTTAGGAGGTTCAGTTGCCATGTTTATTTCTTTGCATATAACTACATACCGTATTTACATTATGTCATTGAATGCCATAACTTTCCTTATTCAGAATCATAAAAACCCCATAATCCTACTGATGGATATATTTTATATTATATATTTAACCCCATTCTTAGTATTTTGGAAGAAATTTGATATTTTGAATTATATTTCCTATATGGCACTATCAACTTCCTATGGAGCAAAACAGAATCAAATGGACGAATTTTGAAGTAATTCTAGTTGGAAGACGTTCGCAAGTCACTTAGCTTGATCATATTGAAATTTCATATTTTTCTATCAAGCGGTTATTTTCTGGCAATAAAATAAAGGAGCAATGCGCGGTGTTGGAATAATGACGTTTGGGCTTTTATTGCCTCGGATGGGTTCATGGCCTTCTGGAGAAGTGTTTAGAATGTTTTTATCTCTAAAAGAAGCTATCTTGGGCCGGATTTGGAGGAGATTCAAGGCTAAAACATGGCTAGGCAGATTGTGGGCAAATTCTTCTAATCCAATTTGGACTTTATATCCTAGTATTATTTTATTTTAACTTAGTTTCATTGTGGGGATTGGGCAGCTGGGTTTTAGGAGCTATTTAAGTTCTTTCTCACAGCAATTTGAGAACTTTTTCTTTTTGGCTTTTGAACGTGACATGGTGGAGAGCAATTGCTAGGGTTTCGGAGTTTTTGCGACTTTAGGGGTCATTTGGTACGGCGGACTGTCATGCACTGGACTAAATCCTGGAACTGTCTTGGATTAGATCGGATTGGCCTAAGCTGGATTAAGTACTGACCTATATTTGGTGCTGTGTCGGACTAAGAAGCTGGATTGTAAAAATAGTGAAGATTTATGTTTGGTGCTGTGTCGGATTAAAAAATAATAATTTTAATATTAAAAAATAATAATTTTTAAATAATTAAATTTAAGTTTTTTTGTTATTATAATTACCAAATTGACATGTATATTTATTTTCCTCCAAACTAAAGGCTTTTTGCTGTTGTTAAAGTTATAAATTTCACTGAGTTTATGTATAAATTGAGTCTATGCAAACACAAAGAATTTAATTAATGTATCAATAACAACCACCGACCTCAACTCATGCTTCAAGAATTTCAAGAGATGCATATATGCAAAACTTAGAATTTAGATTTAGATATCAATGTCAAAATTTCTTCATATATGTAAAAAGTTAGAAATTATTCCTCTATGCCAAAGTTAGAACTCTTCCTCTGTGCCAAAGTTAGAAATTCTTCCTCTATACCATGTATTCTTTCTTATGTGAATGAACACCAAATTGCTAATTTAAATAGCAAACACATGATTTGTCAAGCATAACAATTCTACTAATACTTACTCAATACAACAATAAGTGACTGAATCCTTTATTAGTCTTTATTACAGGTGTCAAACGGGACGGGCCAGCCCAGCACGGTACGAGCTCAGCCCAGCCTATTTAAATGAGGCACGACACAAGCATGAATATTAATGGGCCGTGCTCGGCATGGCACAAAAACCTGGGCCGAGCCAGAATTAAAAAATGAGGTCCAATGGACCGGGTTGGCCCATGGCCCGACATGGGCCGAGCTTGGCCCGAGCTTGCTTCAAGCACGGCACGAGCCCAAGCTCGCTCCAAGCACGGCCCAAGCCCGGCCCACTTAACATTTTTTTTCTTTCTCAAAAGTCAAAATGTAATAGTTTGACATCTAATGTCATATATGGGGTTTTTATTTTATTTTTTATAATCATAAACATATATACGACGCCTTTCATTTTAGGGAAATTACTTAAGTCCTTAATTAATTAAACATATCAACTACAAATTAATTAAACAACATTAGACTTGATATCTAATTAGTACATATGACATATACGATTCTCTTATAATCAAAGCAAGACAATTCTTCACATATAAAATAATAAGTTGTTTAAAGAAGAAAAGTTGAAGTGGACTTTGTGGAATTGAGCACTTTTTGCCCAACGCTCGTTCATATTGTTTGATTATTTGATTGATTAATGTTTTCAAATAGTTCATCATTTCTTGCCTCTAATTATATTTTTAATGTTTATAATTTGAATTATCTAGTGGGAAAAAAAATCAAGTGAAAAAAATTCAAATTAAATGGATTGGTACTTGGGCCCGAGTATGGCATGAGCACAGGCACGACACGAGCCCAGCCCGACTGGTTTCAATATGGACATGAACTTTGGGCGGGGCCGGGATCAATTGATTTTACTAAATGGGCCGGTAAGGCACGGCCCGATAAATTAAATGGGCCGGCCCAACAAGGCACGAAAACGTTAAAAGCACGAGTTTAAAAGGGACGGGGCCAGCCGACACGGCCCATTTGACACCTCTAGTCTTTATTGTGATTGAATTGAACACCACTTAGTTTGATGGGGTTCTCTACTCTCTTTGGCTGCTTTCATTCCTTATATTTATGGAGTAGGAGTGGGTGTCATGTACCTTAGAATGTGACCTTTTACCTAACCACTTTGAATAGAGTTTTCCACAAATAGGCAGTGAAATGTGTGAATTGGTCATACAGAAACATGCTACTTATTCAAAATCTTAGCAAGCTCGTGCTCACATGTTAATGAGACAATTGGTGCTATTAGTTTGACTTGTAGAGAAAAGATTGCATAGCTTTAGTCCTAATAAAAATAAACCAGAGGACTACCTGGAACAGGTAACAGTGCCAACAACACAAATTTCCAGACAGAACTAAAACAACACAGTGGAGACAACAGCTCGGTTCCAAATTTTCCAATGGTGATAGATGAGGTTCATACAACACTACAATTTAATATAGATCCACGCTCACAACATGGATACACTCTTTAGGCTCATATTGCACTCTCAAACTCCCAATAACAGGAAAATAAACTAGAAACTAGAGATTGGAGACAAGTTTCTTCAATGTGTGTGAAGATTGAGCTTAACAAAAATAAAAAATAAATTAAACCCTAGAAATTAGGAAGAAAGAGAAGAAAGAAATGAAAAACAACCACAAACAAAGCCTTTAATAATGACCTGGGTAGTGGAAGAATTGCACTACTAAACAAAATGATCAATGAATGAAAAACGACCCTTCTCCTCAATCAAATCTCCAAATAAAGGTCCCAACTTGACCCAAAATCATCAAAAAGATGCTAGCAAACTTTTCTCCTCAATCATTCTCATACAAGATACTAGCAAACTTTTTTTCGAGGCAACAAGCAATACACATCACAGAACCAAATTCAAATATAAAAAACGAGATTAATAACACTAAATAGCAACAAAAGATAAATTGATCACCGAAGCTTAACAAGTATACCTCAGGTCAATTGAAAATGCAATGAGAATAAACGTCTTCAAGCAAAAATCTCACCAATCACATAATTGCAAATCTAGGATAGAACAAAACTTCAACCTACACAAATCAAAATCAAAACCTAATCAGAACGTTATTTACATCTTGAAATCAGATCTAAATCAATTCGGAAAAAAATAAAGAAGAAAAAAGCCATCTAAAATAAATAGAAATTTCAATCATGAAGATAAAAATTAACTAATGGCAATTCAAAATCAGAATCCTATATTGAAAGCGAACAGAAACTCTAAACTTGCACAAATCACAAATAAATTGTTTTTGTATATCTAAAACAAAGAATAAAAACTAGGTCTGATTCAACTGCAAAAAATGAAAAAAATGAAAAAAATATCAATTACTTCGATTCGAACTATCAGAAGAATAAGAAACAAGAAATAGAACTAGATATATTGAAAATTGAAGCTCTGAGACGAAGAACAAAGCATAGAGCTCATGAATCAGAATCTTGGCTTTGTGCGAAAGAGATGCGGAGTTGCAAAGGAGAGAGAGAGCCGGAGTCGCGAACGAGAGAGAGCTGGACTAGCTATTTCAATTTAGCGAACGGCTTATTTTGCGAAGGAAATTTCAGGCTCTCTGTATAAGGAGAGCGAGTGAGGAGGTTTTTTCACTATTGAACTCTATAGTCCCACTTAACTTAGTCCTTCATCTTATCAAACATGGGCTTCATATCTTATTTAGCACAGTCCAACCTAATGAGCCCTACCAAACATGCCCTTAAGGTGTTTTCATTCTTATTCATTCGAATAATATTTTTCATGATTTCAATTATGAATATGCGTAACTAATTTTCTTTTGCTAGGGTGAAAGCCTTGAACCTTAGCATGAATATGTAATTTTTATTTAATTTCTTATGATTGATTGATTGCATGCATACTTTGAATTGTTAATCACTGTTTTAAACTATCTAATTGTCTTAATGCCTGATCGCCATTAGGATCTTTAGAAAAGTAATTGGATGCAATTTTGGTCAGAAGGTTCCCTGAAATTGACGTTGGCTTCTTGTGATTAATAATTGTAATTTTACTTAAGATGAACACCATATCTTAAGGGTTGCATGGTTTTTAAAGGGTTTTCACAAAACATAATGAGTCTTTCATGTTCAGATTTGATCCGAACGTCCGGACGGGTTGCATGTTGAATATACATTCTATGTTGGAGGTTCCAAGTAGAATATAAATTAGGAAAACCTAACCTTCAAAGTGGCATGTACAAATCATAAGTAATTGGTAAAAATTCATAGGATTGCTAGGTGATGTTGAAACCCTAGTGCTTTTATAAATTGGTATTTAAAACTCTTTCTTTCAATCGTAATTGTTTTTGTTTAAAATTTATTTTTAGTATCAAACAATTTCATAATCATCTTTCTCAACTTTTAATTTTAGGTAGTTAATTGGAAATTATTTTTACATAAATTGCTAATTAGTCCTTGAGGAGAACGACCTTGCATGAGCATCTATACTACAATAGCCTTGTATTCTTGCAAGTATTTTATGTGATTTTAACCCTATTTACACAGGTACTAAAAATTCTACCACGTACCCATTTGGTTGGTGAGGAGCATTCCATGAAAATATTAGCGAAAATTATTGGAAATCAATTCTAGGCCTAGTGCAGCCACTTTTTCAAAAACATAACGGATGTCTAGTTATGCAAGCTACAAAAGGAAACGTACTAAATGTATATTAGATAACAAAATAGACAAATAAATGACTGGATAAATAAAGGTTGCGAGTAAGGAAATCGAGTTCACACAATTAATTGAACTTGTTTTTCCCTAGTGAATCAATCCATATATGCAAATAGGTTGTCCTAAATAACCACCACCATTGATGACAATCGTACCACAATCAAGAACCACTTATTGTGCATTGGAAAGTACTTTAAAAGAAAGCGTGTCAAGGGGGTTATGGTCATTGTTTGAGTCTGGTCGGCCGAAAGAGGGAAAGAGATCATAAGAATTCACAATTTTGTGGAGGGAAACCATTTAGATCTAAACATTATGACAAACCATTTAGATGTCAACTGGAAAATCTTCCATAAGTAGTTGTTTATCATTGAAAAACATGGCAAATTGCTACAAGGAACCTAGTGACATTGATTGAAGAAAAACATTTAACCAGACATGGTAATGTACTTTATATTCATAATAGCAATTGAAAGAAAACATTGAACCAGGTAAGGTAATGTACCAAATAGTACGTGGGGAAGAACCAACAAGAATTCCCGACAATTTGAAAGAAGTATGTTGCCACATTTATAATCTCAAGATGTGCAATGGGTTATTTCATCAATAGATCAAGAACCATATGCGTAAACTTACAAAAATACTCTGGATCGATTACATGTTTTTCATTCATGTACCCGAGTGCAGCTTCTGTGTCACAGTGAGAATTGCTCGCCTTTTTGAGTTCATTTTATTGTACAAATCCTTTATTGTAAACCAACATTGACATATCCCCTTGATTGATCGACCATATAATCTAATGAATGACATATTTTGACCAATAATTTATGCATTAATTGTGTACCGTGTGCTAAATAAGGATCTGTGACAAAATGATGTGATCAAATAAAAGTAATCTCTTCACAATTGACCAATTGATAGGATTCTTGCGGCTTCAATTTTGTGACATTGTAGTAATCTGCTTTCTTGTTGTAAATAACACAAAAAGTAGTCTGGCAATTAGTTCTTATGAACTCTGTTTCCTACATACATAGCTCAGTGGAACGTCCATCCATTTTTATGTCTTTCTCCTTGTTTGGAACACACCCATTGTCGCATCATGTTTGCAATGTTTGTTCCATCTACAAAGCTGAAGACGCGCTAATGTGCAAGGTGTTTGCAATGACTTTGCGAGGAGCAGCCCAGGATTGGTTTCATACCCTGCCATCCGGGTCGATCAACAGCTTCAAGGAGCTTACTTACGTCTTCACTAAAGAATACACTTCTTATCGGACGATCAAGAAGAACCCCGACCATCTGTTCAACCTGCGCAAGAAGGCCGAGGAATCCCTTCGAGATTACATCAAGAGGTTCAAAGCAGAAAAGGCCAACATCGTAGGGTGCGATGACCAAATCGCATCCTCCGCATTCAAGAAAGGTCTTCCAGCAGAACATGACTTATACCGCGAGCTGACTATCACTCTCAGCCAGACTCTGGCAGAGGTCTTAGCGACCGCAGAACCCTATGCACTCTGGGATGACGATCGAATCGCTGCGAAGAAGTCCACTGAGTAGGAAGATCGACCGGCTAAGCGGGCAGAACAAAGATGCGACAGGCTTGGCAGCAGGGACAAAGACAAAGGCAGGCCACGCCCACAAAGAGAGGCCACGACGAAAGAGAACTACACCAAGTTCTCTATCCCCATACACCAAATTTTGGCCCAAGTGAAGGACAAACCTTGGGTAAAAAGACCTTCACCCTTGAAAGGAGATCCGGACAAGAGGGATACCAGAAAATATTGTGCCTTCCATGCGACACATGGGCACAATACGAATAATTGCTTTGCTTGGAAAGCGCATCTCGAAGAACTCGTGAGAGAAGGTCATTGCACGGAGTTCATCGCGAAGGCAGGCCATCCAGCAGATAGAAGACCGCGATACCGCCAAGGAGCCACCCCAGAAGGTCATAAGGATTAACACAATCCTAGCCGACTCCGAGGAGTCTGGACTGACCAACAAAGAAAAGAAGAGGAAGATCAAACAGGCTACTATGATCTCCCAAGTCTCAACTAGCCTCTCACTGGCAGAAGACGATCCCGTGATCGGCTTTCAAAAGAAAGACTTAATCGGCCTTGATCTACCACACAATGACGCCCTTGTCATCAGCATTCAAATCGCTCAGGCCATGGTCGACCGAGTCCATGCAGATGAGGGCAGTGCAGCCAACATCCTACAATTGGCAGTCATCCAACAGATGGGCTTAGAGGCAAAGATCAATAAATCAGCCAAGTCGCTGACTGGTTTCAATGGCGCAACGACAGTTACCGTGGGCACGATAGATCTCGACGTCTACTCTCCACCTGTAATCAGCTCACAAACGTTCATGGTCATTGATGAAGTATCACCCTACAATGGCATTCTAGGCCGACCATGGATCGGCAAGATCAATGCCATCACCTCCGCCACACATCAGAAGATTCGTTACCCAGTTCCCGGGGGGCGGTATCAGCCAGATCAACAGCGATCAGACAATGGCGAGGAAATGCTCAGCTCAAGGGCTGAAGAAAGGCAAGCAAACACAGTTCCTCCCTGTGAATCAGGCAGATCTAAAGGGAGTAGAACAAGCAGAGGAGAAAGCAGATCCCGTTTCTGACGGCCGAGCAGACCAGAAAGGAAAGGGAATAGCTACTCCCCAATAGCAATCAAAGAATCAGGACCAAGTCGAGGGAATCCGTCCGGAGGTCTCTCCTGAAGAAGGATGGAAGCCCGAAGAGGACGCCGAGCTAGTACCCCTTGATCCTGACAAGCCAGAGAGAAAAGCGCGGATCGGCTCCCGCCTAAGCCATGAGGAAAAGATAGAGCTTGCAGCCTTCCTCCGGAACAACAAAGACGTATTTGCATGGTCGCCATCCGACATGCCTGGCATCGATCTCCAGATCATCTGCCATCGCCTACACGTCAACCCAGCCATCAAACTTGTAGCGCAGAAGAGACTCAACTTCGCCCCCGAGCGGGTTGCTATCATTGAAGCCGAGATCGATAAGCTTCTAGCTGCTGGTTTCATTCAAGAAGTCTCCTACGTAGAATGGCTGGCGAACGTTGTTCTAGTGGCAAAGAAAGATAAAGGTCTGTGGAGAGTGTGCGTCGACTACACCGACCTCAACAAGGCATGCCCTAAAGATAACTTTCCACTACCTAGAATTGATCAGCTCGTCGATTCAACTTCCGGCAACCAACTGCTAAGCTTCATGGACGCCTACTCCGGCTACAACCAAATCATGATGCATGAAGATGACAAGGCTAAAACCTCTTTCATCATCGAAAGAGGTACATACTGCTACAAAGTCATGCCCTTTGGGCTGAAGAACGCCGGAGCAACCTACCAAAGGCTGGTGAACAAAATTTTCAAGGAGCAAATCGGCAAGACTATGGAGGTCTACGTAGACGACATGCTAGTCAAAGCTCCCGAGCGAGCAGACCACATCAAGAACCTTGCCGAGGCATTCAGCCTACTCCGAAAATACAACATGAAGTTGAACCCGAGCAAATGCACGTTTGGAGTCTCGTCCGGCCGATTCCTGGGATACTTAGTCACCCAAAGAGGAATTGAGGCACATCCAAATCAAATCAAGGCTATACTCAACATGAAGTCACCTGCCACAACAAAGGAGATACAAAGTCTAACGGGTAGGGCGGCAGCTCTCAACCGATTCCTCTCAAGATCTACCGACAAGTGCAGGCCATTTTTTAAAGCCTTGAAGAAAGGACACAGGGACAAGTGGGATGATGAGTGCGAAGTAGCTTTTCAAAACTTGAAAACCTACCTCACTTCACCTCCCTTACTCTCAAAACCGATACCAGGCGAAGACTTGTACATCTACCTGGCGGTGTCCGACTCAGCTGTCAGCTCAGCTCTCATCCGAGAAGAGCTAGGGGCACAACATCCGGTATTCTACACTTCAAAAGCTCTCCTTGATGCAGAGACTCGCTATCCAAAAATGGAGAAGCTCATTTTTTCGCTTGTAGTTTCCGCGAGAAAACTAAGGCCCTACTACCAAGCACACCGGATAATTGTCATGACAGAATTTCCTTTGAGATCGATCCTCCACAGCCCCGACGCTTCTCAGCGACTCATGAAATGGGCTATCGAACTCAGTCAATACGACCTCCTCTACCAGCCGAAGACTGCTATAAAAGCCCAAGCTTTAGCAGATTTTGTTGTAGAGTTTACTCCGACAGCCGAAGAAGAGAAGATGGTCACAAAAAGCAAGGAAAAAGCAGACGACACTTCCCCCACCGATTCAAACCTACCTAACGACATGTGGCAATTGCATGTAGACGGAGCATCAAATCACAAAGGAGCAGGGGCAGGCGTCGTCATAATCACCCCAGACGGAACCTTGTTGGAACAAGCCATCACACTAGGCTTTTCTGCTTCAAACAATGAGGCAGAATATGAGGCATTGCTCGCAGGACTGCGCCTAGCAAAAGAACTGACGATCAAGAGATTAGCCATCTATTCAGACTCCCAGTTGATCACGAATCAAGCCTCAGGCGAGTACATGGCAAAGCATCCAAGAATGATCCAGTACCTCGACAAAGTCCAAGGACTTTTGAAAGAATTTCCTACTTTCACCATCCAACAAGTTCCACGGGCAGAGAACACTCATGCAGATGCGTTGGCAAGCCTAGGATCAGCGCTGGACACCCAGTTCAGACGCTCCATCCCAGTCGAACACCTTGATCGACCAAGCATCGAAGAAATAGAGCCAATCGACTCAATGCAGATCGATGAAGACCCCAGCTGGCAAGACCCCATCATCGACTACTTAGTAAATGGAAATCTGCTAATGGATAAGTCCGAAGCTAGGAAGGTCCAATAGAAAGCCGCGAGATATTACATGCAAGGCGACAAGCTCATTCGCAGATCATACTCCGGCCCTCATCTCACTTGCATAAAGTACCCTCAAACACTTGAGGTCCTCTGCAAAATTCATGACGGCGAGTGTGGCAACCACTCTGGGGGCAGGTCACTCGCCTAGAAGGCTCTAAACGTAGGCTATTTCTGGCCTACTATGCGCCACGACTCCACCGAATATGTCAAAAGATGTGATCGCTGCCAACGGTACAAACCAGTTCCTAATCTGCCTGCCGAAATCTACCATCCGCAGAACAGTCCGTGGCCCTTCATGCAATGGGCCATCGACTTAGTAGGCCCCATGCCAACGGCACCTGCCAAGAAAGAAATGATGATCGTCGCCACTGATTACTTTACTAAATGGATCGAGGCCGAAGCTCTATCCTCTACTAAAGAAGATGATGTGGAACGATTTATCTGGAGAAACATTATCTGCCGGTTTGGCTGCCCACAATCACTAGTCACCGACAATGGCTCACAATTCATCGGCAAGCAGATCACTGCCTTCTTCAAAAAGTATGGCATCAAGCAGCATCTATCTACCCCGAGATATCCTCAAGGCAACGGCCAGGCCGAGGCATCCAATAAAATAATATTGGACTGTCTAAAGAAGAGATTAGAAGGCGCCGAAGGAAAATGGGTAGATGAGCTCCCTGGCGTACTATGGGCTTATCGCACCACCATGCGAAGATCAACTGGCGAAACCCCATTTTCCCTCGCCTATGGAACTGAAACGATCATTCCTCCTCACATCACTGTCCCCTCTATAGGCATCGAAGTGGGCAGTATTGAGCAGAACTCCGAGCAGATGAGACTCAACCTTGACTTACTTGAAGGCAAGCGCGAGAAGGCCATTGTCCGAGTCGCCTCCTATCAACAGCAGTTGAAGTCTTACTACGACAAAAGAGCCAAGATTAGACAGTTTCAACCAGGCGACCTTGTGCTAAGAAAGGCCTTCATCACTGCACAAAGACAAGGATCTAAAAAGATGAAACCCAATTGGGAACACCCTTACATAATCAGCCGGTCCGGGGGCAGAGAAAGCTATACACTTGACACCATGGAAGGGAAGGAGATTCCGCGATAATGGAACGCCTACCACCTCCAAAGATACTATCCATGACGCTTCCTCCTACCTGCTTAGTCCCCAGCAGACGACTGAGTACTGCACATTTCTGAAGAAGAGAAGCAACTATTGCAAATTCCAGAATGTGCCACAACAAAAGATAGTTGCCCGTAAGTAGCGTCCTTCGGGAGACGCAGGGCGACAACTAGAAGCGTCCTTTGGGAGACGCAGCCTGCAAAGAAGCGTCCTAAGGGAGACGCAGGCTGCACCAGGAATTTCCTAAGGGAGGTATCCAGGTTCCTATCCGTTTCCTAAGGGGGGCAGGATAGCCAAAGAGTTGCCCATAAAAAGCGTCCTAAGGGAGACGCAGGGCGACAACCAGAAGCGTCCTTCGGGAGACGCAGGGCGACGACCAGAAGCGTCCTTTGGGAGACGCAACCTGCAAAACAGCGTCCTAAGGGAGACGCAGGGCGCGCCAGGAGTTTCTTAAAAGGGGGTCACCATGCTTCCTGCCGGAAATGTCCAGGTTCCTATCCGTTTCCTAAGGGGGCCAGGATAGTCAAATAAGTTGTCCATAAAAAGCGTCCTAAGGGAGACGCAGGACGACGACCAAAAGCGTCCTTCGGGAGACGCAGCCCACAAAGCAGCATCCTAAGGGGGTTGAAGGGTGCGCCATGCATTTCCTAAGGGAGGTATCCAGGTTCCTATCTATTTCCTAAGGGGGGCAGGATAGTCATATAGTTGTCCACAAGCAGCCTCCTAAGGGAGACGCAGGGCAACGACCAGAAGCGTGTTAAGCGTTTTCTGGAAAAATGCAGAATACGCTCGGAGTCCCTCAAGGGGGACCCTGGCTTTTGCCAAAATCCCAAGGGAAATACACAGCAAGACACTAACCGGTTACTCAAGCAGTTCACAAGACAATATGCAAATTGAAGTTGAAAAAATAAAGACTGAAATTTCCATAGCAAAGTGACCAACCGGCCAAGTTCAAACAAAAAGAAGATGGTCAAAACAAGACCAATTATTCTAAACAAAGAGCAGACTACAAAAGCTGAAAAGAAATAAAGAAGTCTTTGTCTACTCCGAAACGTAAGCAGGAGACCCCTAATCTGCAGCCTGTTCAGCGTCCACCTGATCAGCC
>NW_023010250.1:0-28348 GCF_902201215.1 Prunus dulcis | reverse complement strand
TAATTATTCGTTTAAGTTATTCAACTTATTTAATCATGAAATTACAATTTTGCCCTTGGGATATGGTCATTTTGGTCACTTTTTAATCTGATAGTATTTTGGGGAATTGAATGGCACTATTGCATAAGAGATATAATTCTAATTGATTCGATACAAGTTGTAAAGCACCCTTGTAGAAATTGCATTAGTGGGCTCAAATCGAGTTTTAACGAGGTTATGATGGTCAACTATAGTGGAATAAAATACTGCAACCATGATTGATTAAATAAAAATATTCCAAAAGTCAATTTTTTATGTTTGACCAATCGAAATCTACTCTCTCTCTGGTCTCTCTCAATTTTAATCTGATTATTATTTTGGGAAATCTGGCTCTCTTCTGATGTCGATACAAGCCAGATTGGTAAGCAGAGTTTTACTTGAAAGAGTTGACCCCAACTGTGACGTATTCCAAAAAGTCAAATTATACATGTGACGATTCTCGTGATATTTCGATTCAGCGATTCTCTCTCTCTCTCTTCTTATTTTATATAATTGATTATCATTGTATAATTAAGAGATATAATTCTAATTGATTACTATATCTATTTCGTTGTAAAGCACCCTTGTAAATTGTCACGACCCAATTTGAAAATAAGGAATATTCCCGACTTATGATGTGAGTCATACTATAGTCATAAGAATAAAATACTACAACCATGATATGATGAGAAATAAAGCCAAAAAAAAAATACAAATGTAACACCTCGACCCAATTTTAATTATTCGTTTAAGTTATTTAACTTATTTAATCACGAAATTACAATTTTGCCCTTGGGATATGGTCATTTTGGTCAATTTTTAATCTGATAGTATTTTGGGGAAATGAATGGCACTATTGCATAGAGCGAATCGATACAAGTTCGTAGACACGTAGTGGGCTCAAATCAGAGTTTTAACGAAGAGGTTATGGCCAACGGAAGTGCAGTGACACAACTGTAAATATTCCAAAAAGTCAAATTTTTATGTGACCAATCAGATTTTGCCCTTGGGATATGGTCTCTCTCTCTTTTAACGTTACAGCCATGAATGGCACTAACGACGGCCGACGACGATTCCTGCATCATTCGTGACATCGAACCGCGTTTCTCAATCTCTTCTTATTTATATAATTGATTATCATTGTATAATTAAGAGATATAATTCTAATTGATTACTATATCTATTTCGTTGTAAAGCACCCTTGTAAATTGTCACGACCCAATTTGAAAATAAGGAATATTTCCGAATCATGATGTGAGTCATACTATAGTCATAAGAATAAAATACTACAACTATGATATGATGAGAAATAAAGCCAAAAAAAAATACAAATGTAACACCTCGACCCAATTTTAATTATTCGTTTAAGTTATTTAACTTATTTAATCATGAAATTACAATTTTGCCCTTGGGATATCGTCATTTTGGTCACTTTTAAATCTGATGGTATTTTGGGGAAATGAATGGCACTATTGCATAGAGCGCATCGATACAAGTTCGTAGACACGTAGTGGGCTCAAATCAGAGTTTTAACGAAGAGGTTATGGCCAACGGAAGTGCAGTGACACAACTGTAAATATTCCAAAAAGTCAAATTTTTAAGTGACCAATCAGATCTGTCCCTCTCTCTCTCTCTTCTGTTACAGCCACCACGACCCCAACGGCTTCCGACGACGATTCCCGCATCATTCGGCCGTCTCTCTCTCTCTTCTTATTTTATATAATTGATTATCATTATATAATTAAGAGCTCTAATTCTGATTGATTACTATATCTATTTCGTTGTAAAGCACCCTTGTAAATTGTAACGACCCAATTTGAAAATAAGGAATATCCCCGAATTATGATGTGAGTCATACAATAGTCATAAGAATAAAATACTACGACCATGATGTGATGAGAAAGAAAGCCAAAAAAAAAATACAAATGTAACACCTTGACCCAATTTTAATTATTCGTTTAAGTTATTTAACTTATTTAATCATGAAATTACAATTTTGCCCTTGGGATATGGTCATTTTTGTCACTTTTTAATCTGATAGTATTTTGGGGAAATGAATGGCACTATTGCATAGAGCGCATCGATACAAGTTCGTAGACACGTGGTGGGCTCAAATCAGAGTTTTAACGAAGAGGTTATGGCCAACGGAAGTGCAGTGACACAACTGTAAATATTCCAAAAAGTCAAATTTTTAAGTGACCGATCAGATCTCTCTCTCTCTCTCTCTCTCTCTCTCTCTCTCTTCTGTTACAGCCACCACGACCCCAACGGCTTCCGACGACGATTCCCGCATCATTCGGCCGTCTCTCTCTCTCTTCTTATTTTATATAATTGATTATCATTATATAATTAGGAGATATAATTCTAATTGATTACTATATCTATTTCGTTGTAAAGCACCCTTGTAAATTGTCACGACCCAATTTGAAAATAAGGAATATTCCCGAATTATGATGTGAGTCATACTATAGTCATAAGAATAAAATACTACAACCATGATATGATGAGAAATAAAGCCAAAAAAAAAATACAAATGTAACACCTCGACCCAATTTTAATTATTCGTTTAAGTTATTTAACTTATTTAATCATGAAATTACAATTTTGCCCTTGGGATATGGTCATTTTGGTCACTTTTTAACCTGATAGTATTTTGGGGAAATGAATGGCACTATTGCATAGAGCGCATTATACAAGTTCGTAGACACGTAGTGGGCTCAAATCAGAGTTTTAACGAAGAGGTTGTGGCCAACGGAAGTGCAGTGACACAACTGTAAATATTCCAAAAAGTCAAATTTTTAAGTGACCAATCAGATCTCTCTCTCTCTCTCTCTCTTCTGTTACAGCCACCACGTCCCCAACGGCTTCCGACGACGATTCCCGCATCATTCGGCCGTCTCTCTCTCTCTCTTCCTATTTTATATAATTGATTATCATTATATAATTAGGAGATATAATTCTAATTGATTACTATATCTATTTCGTTGTAAAGCACCCTTGTAAATTGTCACGACCCAATTTGAAAATAAGGAATATTCCTGAATTATGATGTGAGTCATACTATAGTCATAAGAATAAAATACTACAACCATGATATGATGAGAAATAAAGCCAAAAAAAAATATATATATACAAATGTAACTCCTCGACCCAATTTTAATTATTCGTTTAAGTTATTTAACTTATTTAATCATGAAATTACAATTTTGCCCTTGGGATATGGTCATTTTGGTCACTTTTTAATCTGATAGTATTTTGGGGAAATGAATGGCACTATTGCATAGAGCACATCGATAAAGTTCGTAGACACGTAATGGGCTCAAATCAGAGTTTTAACGAAGAGGTTGTGGCCAACGGAAGTGCAGTGACATAACTGTAAATATTCCAAAAAGTCAAATTTTTAAGTGACCAATCAGATCTCTCTCTCTCTCTCTCTCTCTTCTGTTACAGCCACCACGACCCCAACGGCTTCCGACGACGATTCCCGCATTCTTATTTTATATAATTGATTATCATTGTATAATTAAGAGATATAATTCTAATTGATTACTATATCTATTTCATTGTAAAGCACCCTTGTAAATTGTCACGACCCAATTTGAAAATAAGGAATATTCCCGAATCATGATGTGAGTCATACTATAGTCATAAGAATAAAATACTACAACCATGATATGATGAGAAATAAAAGCAAAAAAAAAAAAAATACAAATGTAAACACCTCTTGACCCAATTTTAATTATTCGTTTTAAGTTATTTAACTTATTTAATCATGAAATTACAATTTTGCCCTTGGGATATGGTCATTTTGGTCACTTTTTTAATCTGATGATATATTTTGGGGAAATGAATGGCACTATTGCATAGAGCGCATCGATACAAGTTCGTAGACACGTAGTGCGCTCAAATCAGAGTTTTAACGAAGAGGTTATGGCCAACTGAAGTGCAGTGACACAACTGTAAATATTCCAAAAAGTCAAATTTTTAAGTGACCAATCAGATCTCTCTCTCTCTCTCTCTCTCTCTTCTGTTACAGCCACCACGACCCCAACGGCTTCCGACGACTATTCCCGCATCATTCGGCCGTCTCTCTCTCTCTCTCTCTCTCTCTTCTTATTTTATATAATTGATTATCATTGTATAATTAGTAGATATAATTCTAATTGATTACTATATCTATTTCGTTGTAAAGCACCCTTGTAAATTGTCACGACCCAATTTGAAAATAAGGAATATTCCCGAATTATGATGTGAGTCATACTATAGTCATAAGAATAAAATACTACAACCATGATATGATGAGAAATAAAGCCAAAAAAAAAATACAAATGTAACACCTCGACCCAATTTTAATTATTCGTTTAAGTTATTTAACTTATTTAATCATGAAATTACAATTTTGTCCTTGGGATATGGTCATTTTGGTCACTTTTTAATCTAATAGTATTTTGGGGAAATGAATGTCACTATTGCATAGAGCGCATCGAGTCCTCTTCCTTCACCGACCGATCCCCCACCCGTCGACGACCTGTGCTGGCCGGAATCTGCGAATGAACGACGGGAACTCACCGAAACTTCAAGGTTGCCGATCTCCCTCCTCAGGCCACCATTTCTATCGACCCAAGTATGGATCTTGAACCTCTCGAACTTTCTAGCTGCCTATTGGGTTGGATTAGATCGATTTGTAGTGTAGCCATCGGATTTTTGAGATTGAAGTTTTAGCCGATTTTCGGCCTCCATTTTCGGCCACTTCCAGCCACTTTTTGGGGTAGGTCCAAGAACAAAAGTGACTCCAAATATGGTTTTTTGCCTAGGGTAGGAGTTTGGAGCCGTGGTTTGAAGTTTTTCCGGTGAGCCGAAATCGCTTTAGACACCCATCGCTGCCTGCGCGTGCTGGGGCTCGTGGGTAAGGGTGGTGCAGTGGCACCATGTCTTGTTGCGATCCTTATGTTGTCACGAGCACGTAGGATTTCGTGGATCTTAATTTGGATTCCGTTTGAGCCCCGAACGGATTTTCCATATTGTGTGCTTCCCGGGTTCAATATTACTGAACCGTTGGATCGTGCTCAATTTCGGATATGTTGTTCCAAATAATTTCAGGATCGTGTAGGATTCGACGGATTGTGAATCGGAGTCCCGAATACTCCGAAATCGCGAATCCTGGGGCTAGGATTTGGAAAATTTATGATTTCACGATCACAGTCAAACCGATCGTCAGTTTCAGACCAAACTTTCAGGATATGATTCCTTAAACGTGAGGAACTCAAAGGAATTCTCAGATTGGTCATTGGAGGTCGTGGACCCCACGGGGTTCCGTCTCGACCAAGGTGGAAGTTTATCGCTTAATGAAGTCTCGAGTCTCTTTAGACTATTGTAAATATCTGAATTACCTAAGTGGGCAGGAAAATGATTTTAAAGTTAGTGCACGCACTTCTAGAAGTCGGGGGTCAGGGTTTTACTTAAAAAAGTTATACCGAGCGGTTTTATTAATTAAGCGTTCCTGATGGTTTACCCAGGCACCTAGGATCAGGCAGACCCGCAGGAGAGACCTTAGGGAGGTCTAACAAGTTCGGACCAGGAGTGAGTGGACTTTCTTCCATAAATGATTTTATATAAATGAGTTATACATGAGTTATATAAATGATTTTATATGAATGAGTTCACATAGATGATTTTATATTGGTTTTATATAAATGAATTTCATTATTTGATCTTGAATAAGTTTTATGAACTGCCTCTTTCGAGCATGATTTGTGCTGTAAAATGCTTTGATTTACATGTTGCGTAGTTACTGATGCCAAGTGATATAAAAAGCAGAGTTTGAGAATTTTACCAGAGGAAATAGCAATTAAAATTCAGATTTACTAAAATGCAGTTAGTTATCAAACTTTTCTAAAAATAGTTATTTCACAACCACCATGTACCCAACTATGGTTATTTTTACCCTCAGTTGGACCGATGTCCACAGACATCCAGTCCATTTTCAGTTTCGTCAATGCACTTGACATTGCCTCACGAGTTTCGGGGATACTCGGACCGTGAGTGCCAGGATTTGCGGCTCGGCAGACTTGGTGTCCCGAGACCTGCCAGGATTGCGGCTCGGCTGACTTTGTGTCCCCGAGACCTGCCAGGATTGCGGATCAGGCTGACTACGGTCCCCTGAATCCTGCTAAAGCGGCTCGAGTTCACTGTGTGTCACCGAGACCTGCCAGCGGATCAGGCTGACTATAGTCCCCTGTATCATGCCAGGATTTGCGGCTCGGATAGACTGTGTGTCGTCGAGACCTGCCAGGGGAATTGACGGATTTACAGGGGTACATCCGAGTGGTAGTTTTGATTGATTTCAGTGCTTTGATTAAAGTTTTGAGTACATTGCTTTTATGCAGGCTTGATTTCAGTACTTTCATGCAAATGTTGGATTTCAGTGCTTTTATGCAAGGATTAATTACGGTGATTTTATGTAAGTTTTCTCGATATTGAATATGTTTTATGTTTATCTATATCTATGTGAATGCTTTACATTTAGCATATTTTAAGCGCATTTTACATATCCAGTTTTTATTACTATTATTTTACAGTGGGGGTTATTATGTTCGCAAATTATTTTTTGGAACCCTATTTTTGTCCACTCACACTTTCAACTGTTTTGCGCCCCCAGGCTGTAGCGTGCACAAGACATCTACCACCGGGCCATCTTGACTTCCGCGCCTTCTGGATTGAAAGTGACGGTATGTAAACCAGTTAAGTGATCCGTAAATTCTCACAATTGCTCTGATACATTGCCCTAGAGCGAGAATGGAACTTTTGGCATGATTATTGAAATGCTGGCTGTTGGTTGTTTGGACAAGTATGCTCGTTTTGACAGGTGTAAGTTTTGGGATTGAACGAAATATAGGGGAAACTCTGCCGAAATTTCGGTAGAAGTCAAAGTCAAGATTTAAGAAAAAGGGCAAATGGGTCTTTTGTGCCTGACATTTGTCAAGTGTCGGACACGCACAAGGTTCGACTCGAATTCCAAAGCGGAATTTGATTCGGGTCCTGTGACATTTAGATAGAAAATTGGATGAAATTGCATGAAAACTAATGGTAGGGGCTAAATTGGCCATTAAAAATAATCCGAGGGTTAAATTGACTGAAAAAATAATTTAAGGCTGAGATTTCGACAATCAATATAATTTAAGAGAGTATTCAGCAATTTACCCTAATAATATATATATATATATATATATATATATATGTTGTTTTGGAAGTTGGGAGAGAAAGGAAGAGACAAAATGTGATTGTGTGATAAGAGGCGAAGTCAGGCAGCACGTTGAGGTGCAATGGCTCTTGATCTGTGCGGTTGAGGTCCAGGCCTTTTTTTTCCTTTTTTTCTTTTTCTTTTTTTCTGGTACCCATAACCCCAATCAAATTTTTAGAGTTTTGGGTTTGCTACCCACCCGTTTTGATTGGGTGCCCCTACTTATCTGAGGGTAGAGAGCGTGCCTTGTGCTACTTCAAAAGCATCACATCTCTTAGTGAACGGTCCAAGAGCATCACATCTTACATGAAAAGGATTTGTTCAAACAACCAATTTCTTTAATGTCCTGCTTAGTTATAAGTCCACATTACTAAGCTCGAAAGAAGGAAAAATAAAAAAAATAAAAAAAATAAAAAAAATAAAAAAAATAAAAAAAATAAAAAAAATAAAAAAAATAAAAAAAACCTACTCAGCAAGTGTAAGGTGTCATGTAATCTTTATAAGCATTTGTATTTTTGAGAGTTATTCCAATGTGGGACTTTGGCAATCTATCAATCTTATCATATTGCATCCCGCCCCCAACAATTTTCTTCAAAATTATTTCTGTAACTAGAAACTATATGTATTTCCTCCTCCTGTCTTCCCATCACGCAACTAAACAGTAAAAAGTAGAGTCCACATTACATACGAATTTAAACAAAAAACCGAATACAGGTTATGTTAATGTGGAAGCCGCCTGGTAGAGGGTGGCACTTGCATGAATGCTTCTAGAAAGATTGGTGTTGGTGGTGTGCTTAGGGATTGCTTTGGGGAGTGGTGTGGAGGTTTTGTTGTGAATTTGGGGAAGGGCATATTTTGGATGTTGAAACCTAGGGTTTGTTTTTTGGCCTCAGATTAACAGTGGAAAAGGGTTTCACTAAGATCCTCATAGGAATGGATTCTGAGAGTGCTGTGAATCTTTTCCAGCAAAGGGATTCTCTATGTTTTCATCCTCTATTTGCTTTGCTTTCAAACTGTGGGAAGATGCTTAGGCATTTTGAGAGTTGGAACATCCAGCATATTTTAAGAGAGAAGAATAGTTTGGCAGATTGCCTTGCCAAATGGAGCCATAATCTAGACTTGGATATCGGTTAGGCGTTCTGTTTTTTAGGAGATAGCTGATTATTTTTTGAGGGTCACTCGTGTCTATTTAATTTGTATTGGTTAGGTGTTCTGTTTTTTTGGAGCCCCCCAAAAACAGTTTATCCAAAAAAATCTTTTGTAAATGGACTTTGGGTGTGTTTCTCAAGTCTATTTCATATATAATTTTTTTTATAATTTGGGTCCCTATATTGAGTATAATAATAAATCTCCCATAATTGTTTTCAATTTTAAGAAAAAAAAATTTATTTTGAAATAAATCCCCAAAACCCGTCCCCTCCGTCCCCCCTCTCTCTCCCTCTCTCTACGATGACCTAAATACAGGTAAAGAACAAAGATTTCTTCTTGTCAATTTAGGTGTTCTATTATCTTGTTTCCTTTTTTATTGACGGTGTAAATACTGCCCTTTTTTATTCCAGGTATAAATAGGTTTTCTTGTCAAGCAAGACTGACTTATAAAACACTCTTGTAATCCTCTGTAAATTGCCTCATACTGTTCGACTTTTCTTGCTTTGATAATCTTGGGTTTAGGAAAAATTCAAATATTTTTCAGTGATCATGCCGTATCTTGTTCGTGAGAATCTATTCCTCGGCAACATCCGCGACGCGACAGAGGTTATCCGAAATGGCAGCAAAGAGATCACACATATTCTCTGTGCAATTCCCACAAAGGAAATCAAGGTCTATGATGCCGGGTCTGTTGGTGGGTCAGCTTCTGTTGGTGATGGGTCGATAAGCTTTCGTGCAGGCAAGGATTTGAAGCTGGAGAGGATGGGGGTTCCGCTAAGAGATAGGCACGATGAGAATTTATTGGATTATTTGGATGCGTGTGTGGATTTTATTGATAAGGGTAGAAAAAAGGGTTCTGTTTTGGTGCATTGCTTTGCTGGTGTTTCCAGAAGGTACATATTGCTTTCTCAGTTTATGATTTTTAGTTTTTAGAATAACAAGAGTCTACTAATAATGTCGAAATTATTCGGAACAGGCTTACATTCTGATAGCTTTTTCAGTTTTCTGAATTGTCAAGTTTAAAGTGTTTACACCGTTGTTTGCATTTGTTTGTTGCAGTGCATCTATCATTACAGCATATCTGATGAGAACAGAGCATTTATCACAAGAAGGTGTGAACAAATCATTGCTTCTTTAGTATCGCCAGTCTTCGTATATAACTACATGTTGCTGTTATATTTTTGGAATCCAAATAGCTGCTTTTGTTTCTTCAGTTCAGATAAAAATTAGTTTCACAAGCTTGTATGAGTTTAAAAACGGAAGATGATTTTGACACTCCACACTCATTTACTCTCTCACACAAGAAGAGTACCAAAATCATGTGGTCCTCTTTTGTGAAAGAGTAGCAGAGCGTGGGAGGTGATAGTTGGAGTACCAAAATCATCACCCTTCGAAGTATATGAATTCCTGAGCAATAGAATTGAAGAAAAGGCAGAGTGGGTTACAAATGCTTAACTGCTTTAGTCTTTCTCTTCCTCTTATGCAATCCTACAGATGCACTAGGATCCCTGAGGCAAAGCTGTGAATTTGTTTGCCCCAATGATGGTTTTCTACATCAGGTGATTCAAGGAACTCTTATGTAACATCTTGTACAAGGTTAGACTACTTTCTGCTAAGCCAGCCCATAGTGAATTTTACTCTTTTCTTTTCTCGTGTTGCAGCTCAAAATGTACGAGGAAATGGGCTTCAAGGTTGATCGTGCCAGCCCCATATATAAGTCTTTTCGCTTGAAAGTTTTGGGTACAGTTTTATTTTTTCTTCTCCATCTTGCCCTCCCTCTAAATTTATTGTTTTTCATTGAACATCTTGAATTCATGCTTTCATATTTTAGTTTTTCAAGTTTCGGTAATATACGAGATGATGAAAGTGCTCCATGGGACATAGAGAGTAGGCTATAATTCTTGCGCCGTTGACTGACTAGAAATTGTACGTAGGCTTTTCTTGAGTCTCATGATATTAGAGGCACCAACTCTTATCCCAGCTTTTTAATACCAACTGATGAGGCACATAATATGGTAGTCACTTACTGTTTGTAAATAAATGAGGCTCAAATTTATACAACTGAAGTACTACCACATCAGTTTGTATATGAGTTGGTGTGCCTAGGACTTTATGAAAAATTCATTGATAGGAAGGTATTAAGGAGCCATTGCTTACCAAATTGGTTGTATATCATTGAAGTAGGATGTGAGATGGTTGGTCCAGCTTTTGGTGGGTAATTGCTCAAAGAATGTTATTTTGAGAAGCGAGAGGGTTTGATTTGAGCATGGAGACACTGCTGGATTATGAGAAATCGCAAGCTTCCAAGGTTCTGAAAGGAACTCAAAAATGCCAAAGGTTTAGAATTCCAGAAACAAGATTGTCTCAATTTAGTTCACTCTATTTATACATGATAGAATCTCGAGAAAACCGTATAGAGTTAAATTGTAGCACTCAGAATAAAAATAATCTCACTTGTCAAATTAGCTTAGGGAAACTAACACAAAAAATGGCTACGGTATCCGTGAACTATACTTCCCAATCTGTTTTTTAAATTGTTTGCCATTCTCCTCTACCTTACATAACATTTTAGCAGAAGAGAAAAAGAAAAAGAAAAAGAAATGCTTACCAGAACAGCAGTGACAGCTGTGAAGGGTGTGGCAACTGCATGGCAAATGTTCTTGATGTTTATTACTATGTGAAAAGTTGTTTGTCTCAGCATAGGAGACATTATAAGTTATGCCTACTCATTTTCACTGGAGGTTTCAAATTGAGTGGCAAATGTGAATTTCTGTTTTCGCTGCTATAATAGAAATATTTTATCCATCCTTTCAGGTGAATCTTATCATCATGGGGATAAAATAGACAGTTCTAAATTTGGGGCAGATCCTGGGTTGCCTGGTGAAGTTGCCTCTGGAGTAAAAACAGCTCAAAATGGAGGAAAAACTGGTACACCAGCATTCCGCTGCAAGAAATGCCGAAGAATTGTTGCATTGCAGGACGATGTTGTGGATCACATTCCAGGCGAGGGTGAGAAATCGTTTGAGTGGCGAAAGCGAAAAAGTAGCAACTTGTCGCGAAAAAGTAGCAACTTGTCTGAGGATTCTGAATGTTCATCCATTTTTGTTGAGCCTCAAAGGTGGATGACAGCAGGTAACTGTGTCATATTTATAACTGTATGGCTTACCATTTCCATTGCAGTAATAGTTAATCATGCAACAGAGCTCTCTTGTCAAAAGAGTTTCCTTGGGTTATTTGATTTGATTGTTATAATATAAATGCTCTACAGTTGTTTAACTGGGATATTATATGATCAAATTGTCACTTGAGATTACATGTCAACTGCGAATTGGTTTTTCTTGTTGACCAGTTAATCCAGTGTGTTGACAAATGATGGTATTTTAAACATTGAAAAAAGTATCGAATATAGACTTTGACACCCAGACAGAATCCACATCCTTTTCACATTCCTATTTTTGGACCTATAGTGCTTTTCTTAATCTTTTCCTTTACTTTTCTTCAGCTGATTTTGGTTTCCTTATACCTTAATTTGAATGAAGTAAAAGTTATTTCATTTGGAGCATCTTTCGTTCTCAGTGATTTGTCATGGAAACATGATATAATTTAATCTTTCATATGTTTTCTTATTACACAGTTGATGAAGGAGCACTGGAGGGCAAGGGCAAGTTGTCATGTGCACATTGTGAAGCTCGCTTGGGTTACTTCAATTGGTCAGGCAGCCAATGCAGTTGCGGGAGTTGGATCACTCCTGCCTTCCAGCTTCATAGAAGCCGTGTGGACGTCAGCACTGTCTAATATCTGTCAAGGCAATGCTTCAGTTGAGCCCCTATCAGGATAAAGTATCCAAAACCCCTCTAAGCAATCGATGAAAAGGATGCCAAGTTTATGGAGTTTCTCATACTGTGTACCCAGATCAAAATTGAGCAGCTGCAGCTAGAGAAAATGCTTCCTTGATCCGTGTTATATGAGATTTTGGGGATTCGGGTTTTGTTTTTCTCATTTTCCAATGCAAACTTAGTTTAGGTGTTGAAAATATCGTTCTGCATAACAGGATAAGTTGTTATAGGATAAGTTGAGTTTTGACCATATAATATGAACAAAATCCCTGATTGGGAAAGTAATTAATCTTTCATCTGTTATATGGCAATTGCATTTGATCATTGACAAGTTCTATGACAATCAGCCACAAGTACCGGTTTCCTTTTAGTGTTTTTTTTATAGTTTTTATGTATATTTTTTTATTTAAAGAAGTATTAGTTATTGTTATAGGCTATGCCGAATGAAACTGTATTGAATTTGTGTCTCATGTTCTTCAGTTTATGAGATTTACAAAGGTATGCACATCTAAGAAAATTTAGTTATACCAGTGAAGTGAAACAATATACTGCAACTGTACATCGACAAATTTGTTCAAATGTCTTTCCTGGCGTGCATATGAAAAGCAATTTAAATGGATCTCAAGAACGATGGTTCTTGTAGATAACTCCCAACGCAAAAACAAAAATAAAATAAAATAAGAACTTTTATAAGAATAAAAGGATCAAAATTGGTGAAGATGTTGCAATTGATGGAAGAAAAACAAGTACTTTTGTATAAGAATAAGAGGTTCACGATGGGAGGAGCTGGAGAGAGTGATTGTGTGATTGAGCTACCACCATGCCTCACCTCAGGTTTTTTAGGAGGATGATGCTGCAGCTTCTGTTGGGGGCCTAATAGTTTTTAGATGAAGAGAACAGAAAAGAAGGAAGATTAGTATTATGAGTAGAAGAATGTGTTTTTTTAGCACAAAGCTTAAACATGATTTTAGGCCCTCATTAAGTAAATTTGTGGTCGTCTTAGTTTCCCTACAAGTACTAGACTCTTCACTGTCTTAAGTTCAATTCTTTTATTTTAGGGTAGAGAAGAATGAGAGCACACCTCCTCCAATTGATTTTGAGAAAAGTTTTACAGGAAGGCCTGAGGGTGTCCAAAAGAAACTTCCTTCATCGAACTATGGAGGTGAGAATGAGAGGCTATCAAGAATGGCTCTCAGGCTTCTGCAAGAAGTGCTACTGTTGACGACTGTAAAGCACAAAATACCACATTCACAACTGATGACAAGAGTACTGAACGTTGTACTTTAGCTGAAGGAACAGAGGAAATGACTGATACCCAATGCAATACTCAACTTGCTGATCGTACAGTGAGTTTTTTTTATTTTTTCATTATTTCTTTAGAGTAGGCCACTCGTCTTATTGGTGTATTGATGACGATAAGAAAAAGGGCAACTAGTAAGATGGACATCCAGTTGGAAGAAGGAAAAAGGAAGGACCCTTCACTTCGTTTCACACTGTTGAAACTAAACTGAAAATTATGCAATATCTGATTTATGCACAATTCTTGCAGGAATTATAGGGAGTTTAGTAAGATATACAACCAGTTATTTTTTTTCTCTTCAAATGTAGCCATTGAGAAATAAAGAGGCGAAGTTGTAGACAATCTAACTAACTATATTTCTAACAAGAATTTTATTGTTTGACAGGTACCAGAGACGGATTTGAAACCCGTACCATCTGCAAGGGATGTAAAAGATTTTGGCTTGGACCCAATTCATAGTGATGAGGAAAGCCCTTCAATGTGGCCTTCAGAATTCAACAGGCTGCAAAGAGAGATCATTGAACTTTGGGAGGCCTGCAATGTGTCATTGGTTCACAGGACTTCTTTCTCCTATTTAAAGGTGATCCGAGTGATTATATTTACATGGAGGTTGAGCACAGGAGATTGTCCTTCCTCAAAGATACGTTTGCTCGGGGCACAGGAGATTGGCAAACCTACAGTGGAGTGACACAGATAGTATTTTTATTTGATTAAGAATTGGTAAGCATGATGAAAATCCTATCAATCTCTTTGGCCTGCCATCATTTGATGTCATTGCTATACGGGGCTGTAGTTGGTTCCCACCTGTTTTCTTTAACATGTGTTTTTGAAGAACTGATGAATAAAAAATCTGAGTCTTGACCTATATTTGCTTGGTCCATATGGTATCTTTTGTGGCTTGTTTCAAAAGACGTTTTATGTGGGAAGTGTAGGGTTTCCTCCAAACAATTTAAAACAAGGTCACAAGAAGACTGATGCCTCTCCATATTGCTGTGCAAGATATCCATCATTAAAGCTAGAAGTTGTGGTCAACTTGATATATTGATTGTGCTTTCTGTATGTAATTATATTTGTATTAAACTAATGTTCTATTTTCATTTTTCTTATCAGAACTTTTTGTATTCCACTAAGGATGAGAATTCCCAGTTGAAAGCCATTGATTTTGGCTTATCAGATTTTGCCAAACCAGGTTTGTCCTTTTTTGAATAATCCAGCTCTCTGTTATTATTCATGTCTCAGTCTTTTGGAGTTTGGAGTGGGATTTTAATACTCATTCTGGCTTACAGATGAGAGGCTTAATGATATTGTTTTTCAGACAAGAAAGGATCCTGCATGAAACATGAACAGGAAAAACTGTACTCCGTCCTCTTACATACGAGAACCATGGAGAAGAAAGAAAAAACATAGAAAAGAAATTTCCAAGGTAAGCACAATGAAGATTTTCAGAGATTGCCATTTGCGACGACTCGAGAATCATGTGACAGAATTAAAAGTAAAGAACATGGAGAAACCTGCTTGATCAAATTGTGAAAAGACCAGAAACAAAATATTTAAAGGTCAAAACATATTAAAGAGAAAATCCTGCTTTCCATTAGGGGAATTTATATTTTTATTTGGTGATCTTTTAAGAGGTCAGCAAATCTGCCGGCCTCTGTTTTGTGCTTCTTTGCCCAGTTTTGAATATTCACTTGAGTTAAAAAACAGTATGTTTAAAAAAATAAAATTTTGAGTGAAGAGAATAACATATATTTTCAATAATGTTGAAGAATCAGCTGGAACAGTTTTTGGTCCTGAACCTCTCAACTCATTCTCTACTATCTAGTCAATTCTCTTTGCAAATGCTTCACCGATGCTTTATCCGACATGACTACATTATGCTGTGCATTTGTTGTCGCTTCTTTAGAACACAGCTTGCAAACAGGAGGGTATTTCTTGATTGTTTAACATTGCTATGTGCAGGACTCATGGTACAAATTATGGCAGTTCTAGCATTAATTCCTCCCAAGGAGGACTGCAGAATGCGGGTTAGCTTCGAATCTCGGAAAGGAACATGCCCATTTCTTTCCTTGCTGCATGAGTTGTGTTTACACCATATTCAACCGAATACATTCGGCACTGGGAATCAACACATGGACCGCGCAAGTCTGTTGAAGATAACATCAAAGACACAATGGTGCCCCTTCGATGACTACAGAATCTAGGACCGCGAACACGTGTCACCTCCACAACAGTTTGCACAAAGTCCCACATCGAAACTTCGTGCAAAATTTTCATTTTCACTTCCCTATAAATAGGGAACAATGCCCAAGTAAAAAGGGTAACTACTTTCCGACCTTTACTGTTATTTTGCCAAAATTACCACATATAACTGACTTAAGCATTGGAGAGCCTTCGGTAGGTACCACACCTGTATCCGAAGTTTGACGACTACTTCTTCTCTATTTCCTTCTGCAGGATCTCTCAGTGCTGAAGATTCGCAATCTCATCCCCCTGCCAAAGGTCTAACACTCTCTACATAAGTTGACCCCACCAAAAAAAGCATCAACAGTTTGGTGCTGTCTGTGTGAAGCTACTTTCGAATCCCACCTCTCTACCAATCTCGCTGGCTCCATCTCCCATCCGACCCTGTCGTCTCTTCTACCCCTCACACTCCGCTATGTCAAGTGAAGCTAGCCTTGATACCCAACACCATACCCCTCATGGGGATTCATCCCGAAAGAAACCTTTAGCCGATGAGCACCTCCAGGCCGAAGTGGAGCTCCTTCATGCCAATATCACAAAGATGACAGAGAACTATGAACACCTTCGTACCAAGAATGTCGAATTGAAGCACAACTACAGAACCTTGAAACGTAATTAGGAAAACACTCACCACCAATTCACCCAGCAGGGACCTCACCCAAGGTGTTGAACGCACTCAACCAAACCAACCAGTTGTCTCCTGCCATAGTGCGCTGATTCAGTCTAGGCCTGACAAAGGCAAAGGCCACATTCATCCAAAAACGACCAAGTCGCAGCTTCTCCATATCTCCCCACCAAGGGGTCGGCCTCATGCCCCAACCAATGTCTACAAGGATTGCAGGGACCGCATCTAGGAGCTTCAGTCAAAGCCCATCCTTATTCCTGTCGACCTCAATGACCCACGGGTGGCACACCTAGGCCTCCTTACCGAAGCCCACCCGCTTACCAACCCAGGAGAGAGTTGGCGACTCGAACGATTGGGAACCTTACCACCCTGAGGACTGGGAGTCTTACCATTCTGAAGCTTTCAAGAAGTGGGAAACTTATCCACCTCCACCCAACCAACACAGCAAGCCTTCGGCACCGATGCCCTTCACCATGCTAACCCTGTTATGTGACTCCTCTTCGAAAAGGCCCCATGTCTCGAGAACGGCAATATCGTAGCCATCAGCCTCTCTAGACAAAGCCACGCCCTGACCCCTTCAATGAGCGTATCCTTAACTATCGTCAAGAGAAGGGCTTTCAGTCACTTCGCATCGCCGTCTACACTGGTAAGAACGATCTCCTAACCCACATCCATTCTTTTCAGTCTACCCTAGGCTGCAAGGGTCTCGGTGATGAGGGCATATCCCTCATTTTCCCCTCTACCCTCAATGGTGCCGCTTTGAACTGGTTCTACAGACTAAACCCTAGCACTATCAACTCCTTCGACAACTTGAAGCAGACTTTCCTCGACTATTTCATGATTCAGACTGATCTACTATACTCGACGGATGACCTATATATGCTTCGGCATGGTGAAGATGAACCCCTATGGGGTTATGCCCCTCGATAGAGCCATGAGTATTCCCGCTACCCCGAGATAAACAATCGTGCTGCCTTTAATTCTTGCTTTATTTATCGATTTGATTTATTTTATCGCACTTTAATTCTTGTCTTTACGTTTAAATGCACATTTAGCTTAATTGCACTATTTTTACTTAAAACCCTAAAATCACAAAAACATTCGTACAAAGCCTAACCATCCTCAAGCCCGAGGAAGTGAAAGAACCTAGGCCAAGATGAAGTTCCATGCTTGACCGATCAATCATCTGATTAGAAGTTAGAAGCGCGACATATCCATCTACTCACATTTCATTCAAGCCCAAATTTGTGGCTTGGTGGTGGCATGCCCAATACTCAAAAAAGAAGAAGGACCAAAAGTTCCTTCTGTCGGCCGCCTTGGCCGAAAAGAGGGAAACAATATAAGAGGATCAAAATCGGAGGAGAGAAAAAGTGACTATGTGATGAGGTCCAATCTCAAGGAGGACACTGAGGGCTAGTCTGGCATTACTGTGCCTTTAGAAAAACTACTTATACCATGTTGCGAGAATAAATAGCTGTGAAGTGAAGCAACTAAGGGCCAGTTTGGCGTTGCTATGCTGTGAAAATAATTACTTTGAGATTTATTGTGAGAGAAATCAGCTATAAAGGAAAATAGTTTAGCGTTTGGTAATCTATATTTGTAAAAGTGCTGTGAGTATGAAAAGAAGTGTCAAAGAATGGTAAACTTTTGTATAGAATTGCTGTGACAATGTATAATGACAAAAAAAACATATGATGATGAAAGTTTTTAAAAAAAAACTAAAATTATCATTAAAAAATAAATAATGCATAATTTAAGTTTCTTTTGCTGTTTGGTCCAATCAGATCTTGGACCTTCAGTTTTTTCAATCTCAATTTTGTTGAAGTGAAAGGTTCATGCTTTGTTGGGTAATTTCAATACCCAAGAGGAACAACAATCAAATGTGAAGGAATAGAGCATGAAAAGGAGAAGGATAGAGCGTGTAATTTGATGAAACAAATAAGGACAATATGGGAAATCTGAAAACTCCTTCACTCCGCATGCTTCTTCGCGCAGCAGTTTTTAAAAGCAGCCTCTCACTGGCTTTTAAAAACTGCTACACATGACCCCTAATTTTGAAAAAAATGAGCTTTTTTCTTTTTTATCAAACAACAAACCTTTTAAAAAATTACATAAAAAAGCTACTTCTAAAAGAAGCATAGCAATCCCAAATTAAGCCTATATATTTGCTAAAAGTAAATAGAGACTATCTGATTAATTCATATAAAAGACTTCAAATTTTGTTTGTGATGACGATATTATAACTTTGAACGACGAGGAAGAATATTTCATACAAGGGTTGGATAGCACAAATCCTTGTGATGCTCATCTCTAGGAAATTATATCAAGACTAAAGACAAAACTAAGGAAAGCATGAGTTTAACTCTAGCATTTGTCTGCACATAACCTTTTTGCCATCAACCTAGTAAACCCATTTTTGGAAAAGGCTATGTATAGCCTAAAAGCTGTATTGATTTAATGTCATCTTCTTCCTTGCCAATATACATTTATGGTATACAGAGTTTTGTCATGTCCAGTTTCCTTGAAATATTAGTACAAAAGAAATATACGAGAACCAGGGTTGTGGGTTGACATGATAAAACAACCCAAAACAAAACATAATTTTAATTATTTCTAAGTCCTGACAAACGCTGGGAAAAAATTCATTCAAAAACAAATATCAAGGTTTACATCTAGGCCTCATCGTTTGGCTCGCAGGTTCATAGGCCGATGGGGGCCTGCCTGGCTGATTGAAAAAAAGCCTGGCCTGGCCTGTTATGGGCTTTGAGATGGCCCTGCCCGTCTTGGGCTGGGCTAGGCTTGGGCTTCTGTGTCTGAAGCCCAGTTCGGTTAAGCCCAAGAAAGCCCAGCCCAGCCCGCCTACAAAACCCCGGCCTTTTAGGCCCGCATACATATATAATTATGTATAAATAAGAGTTTAGGTTTAGGATTATATCACTTAAATCACATATATAATTTGTTTCATTTCATTTACTTTTCTTTATTCATTCCTAGTTTATAATTGGATGATTAGCACGTTAATTTGTGTCAATTATTAATTCGACAATTATATATATATATATATATATATATATATATAAGATGAACAACATATCACATCACCAAATATAATTATATCACGAAACATAATCGTACCACCAAATATAATCATGCTTTTCTTGAACACATCACAAAATATTTGCATATTTATTCATACCATCATTTTAAAAATAAAAAAAATTTGATACTTATTATTTTTTTAAATGTATTATGGTCTAATTATGTAATAACCTCAAAAATCATACTTGGTTTTATTATTTTTGTGGAAAATCTTATTAAGTTGTGTGACTTTATTGGGTGTATTATGAATTTGGTTTGATGTGAAAATATTGGAATTAAGTGAGTTTAATCTCAAATTTGGACTAAAATGCCCTTATGATTAAGTTTATGTTTTTATTTTTAATGAAGTAGGCTCATTTAGGCCCGGTCCGATGGGCTTTCTCAAGTCCGGCTCATGAGTCGGGCTTGGGTTTTGAATTTTCTAAAAAAACCCGACCTGGGCCAGCTTGATATTTTCTCTCTCCTCTTTAAAGCCCGGCCCAATCTGGCCCCAAGCCCATTAAATTTGGGCTGAGCTAGCCCAGCTCGGCCCATTGACGAGCCCTAAGAGCAGCTACGTAGAATGAAGAATAAATAGTAAAAGGGATAAAGAAATAGAAATTAAACAATATACAGTTTTCGAGCCTCTTGCTGCTCGGCCCAACAAATTATGCAGACATGTTAACTTACACCACCAAACCAATTGAAGGACAAGTCAAAGTGGGAAATTTAGAGTAGGTTTTCTAAATAAAGGCACCTCTCCATCCATGACACACTAGTAGTAGTATATGATAAGAATGGTTTGAAAACAAGAGTTCATGAAGGGGGTTAAAATAAATTTGAGCATAAACATGCATGTGAATTGCGATTGTAAATTGTTAAACGTTGCTCTCAATCTCAAAGTTGTCATCAATTGTTAATATCGAATTTTCCAGCTTTAGAAAGTCCCACCACCTAATTCCCTATTCTTTTTTGGTCGTTTGAGTGAGGTGAGGACTAAGTCACCAAGTGTTACATTGTGTTAATTGTTAAACGTTGATCAGTAAATTGGTTTGGTTACATTATGTCCATTGATAGCATCTCCAAGCACTTAATCAAATCAAGCTAGGCCTCATCATTTGGCCCGCGGGCTCATGGGCCGATGGGAACCGCCCGGTCCATTGAAAAAAAGTCCGGCCCGGCCCGTTATAGGCTTTGATGTGTCTGAAGCCCGGCCCGGCCCATAGGCCCGACCCAATTAAACCCAAGAAAGCCCAGCTCGGCCCACCCACAAAAGCCCGGCCCTATAGGCCTGCATACATATATAATTATATATAAATAAGAGTTTAGGTTTAGGATTATATCACTTAAATCATATATATAATTTGTTTCATTTCATTTACTTTTCTTTACTCATTCCTAGTTTATAATTGGTTGATTTGCACGTTAATTTGTGTCAATTATTAATTCAATAATTATATATATATAAGATGAACAACATGTCACATCACCAAATATAATCATATCACGAAAAATAATCGTTCCACCAAATATAATCATGCTTTTCTTGAACGCATACCAAATATTTGCATATTTATTCATACCATCCTTTAAAAAAAAATATTTTTTTGATACTTATTATTTTTTAAAACGTATTACAGTCTAATTATGTAATAACCTCAAAAATAATACTTGGTTTTATTCTTTTTGTGGAAAATCGTATTAAGTTGTGTGACTTTATTGGGTGTTTTATGAATTTGGATTGATGTGAAAATATTGGAACTAAGTGAGTTTAATCTCAAATTTCGACTAAAATGCCCTTATGATTAAGTTTTTGATTTTTTTTTTTTTTTGGATGAAGTAGGCCTGTTTAGGCCCGGCCCAACCAGATGGGCTTTCTCAAGCTCGACCCATGGGTCTGGTTTGGGTTTTGAATTTTCTAAGAAAACCCGACCTGGCCCGACCCGGTATTTTCTCTCTCGTCTTTAAATCCCGGCCCAACCCAAGCCCATTAAATTTGGGTCGGGCTAGCCCGACCTTACCCATTGACAAGCCCTATTTACATCTTCTGCTAGGATATCAAATAACCATTTTGTATCCACATGTGCTTTATTACACCTTGTTCAACTAGGTAACACTCTGTTTCACATGTGCAACTTGTTAGTGCTCTACGATCTTTTATGCAGATAAGTACGAATGGCTGAGACAAAATCAAGGACAACATCTTTCACTTTGTCAAGGAAGTGAAAATAGGCATGTTTTCAAAACCTCTTCACGGCAAAAGTCCCAAAAACTCCCCAGAATCCTGCACAGAAACCTATCACCATGCTGATGATGAATTGTAGCTTTTCAAGTTTACTATCATCATCCTCTCCTCCATCTCCACTTGGAATTTGAGGTGCTTCTTTATTGTCTTGGCAACCAATTGGTAATAGACACCCGCTAAGACTGGCATTGCCCTCATAAATTGATGGGTCAACAAAGGTCTGAAACTGGTTACCCGTTGCAATTTTCCAGGACAAGTTATTGTATGACAGGTTCAGATGATTCAAAAATGTTGCAGAAACCATGCTCTGTGGAATTGAACCTAAAAGTTTGTTCATTGATAGATCAAGAATTTCTACCAACCCCAAGTTTCCCATATTTGCTGGGATATTTCCTGTCAAATGATTCATGGACAAATTTAAGGTGCCCAACTTTATTAGGCTTGTTATCCCCACAGGAATCTCCCCTGACAAGTTATTGTCCGAGAGATCAATGCTATAAACAAGGTAAAGGATGGAGTCATATACAAGCACTCTTCCTTTTGACACCACCCCCAATCTTCCCTGGTAACCGTAGACTTCTATACCTATGTCTTTGACCTCATATTTCAAGCCACTCAAATTATCTATGCAGTGGGGAATATTTCCGGAAAGATTGTTGTGTGATAAGTCCAATATATGGAGAGTGGAAAGGCCACATAATTGTAAAGGGATGCTTCCAGTAAATGAGTTGTTCCTCAAGCATAGAATCTTTAAAGAAGGCATGCTTTCTCCGATGGAAGCCGGAATCAGTCCAGAAAACTTGTTATCACCAAGATCAAGAATCCTCATGTCAGAACAGTTTTTCAAGGAAGGAACTTCACCTGACAAGTTGTTGCTAGAGACGATCAAATATTTGAGCGAAGTAAGAGAGCCTAAGGTTCTTGGGATTTTACCAGTGAGACTGTTGCTTGACATGTCTATAGCAAGCAAAAATGGTATATTGTTCCAAAAATGAGGAATCTCACCAGACAAGTGGTTATTTGAGATAACCATGGTTGTTAATTGGCTTAAATTACCAAAGGACAGGGGAATGCTTCCGCTCAAAGAGTTTCTAGAAATGTCTAGATGTGTCAAATGGGGCATCACTTGACCAATGTTATGAGGAATTGGCCCTGAAAATAGATTATCGCTAAGATACAGCACGGTAATGTTTGAGGACCAGAGTGGGAGTGGGCCCTCATAGCGATTTGAACTCAAATCAACAATGGAATTACAGCTGAATCTTAATGAATTGGGCACCCTGCCACTTAGTTGATTAAAAGCGATATCTAGAGCATCTAATTGCAAAACCAACTGCCAAAACCAATCCGGTGTCGTGTCTGAAATCCTAGAGTTACGAAGTACCACGTTGGTCAACTCAGTCTGATTTCTAAGCCATGTAGGAAATTTGGGACCCAGTTGGCATGATCTAATGTACAAGCTTCTTAATTTGAAAGGAGGTATCCAATCAGAACTTATGTTGAAAACCAAAGAAATTTTGGGGAATTGTTTTCAATTGATAATCTTCTCAGGCCTCCAAGTTTCGCGAAATGAGCTTCTGTAATGGCACCTTCCCATGTGTTGCCATAGATATCAAATGAAACCAGTGATGAGAGCTCCCCAAGACTTTCTAGGATGATCCCACTCATTTGGTTCCATGCAAGGTCAAACTCTTCCAAAGATGTTAAATTTCCAATCGATTTTGGAATTGAATCCTGAAATGAGTTATACGACAAGTCGAGGTATCTCAAGCTTTTAAGATATCCCAAAGAATCAAGCAGTTTTCCTGTCAAATTGTTATCTGTCAAATCCAACATCTCTAGTTCAGTGAGATTGAACAACCAAGGAGGTATTGTGGAGGTGAATTTATTCTTAGAGAGATCAAGAACTAAAAGGGATGTGAAATTGATGGAAGGAAGAGTGAGAGGAAGCATGGGAAGTCTACAAGAGGGCAAATGCAATTCAACAAGTGAAGTGAGCATATTAACAGTGGGAAGCCAATAGGATGTAGCCATGGCAAGGTTCACTCCTTCCAAGTTAAGGTACTTTAAGGAAGAAAGAGTTGCAAGCCACTAAAGGTCAGTCTCAATTGGGTGACTAAAGTCATTACCAAGATCAAGATAAAGCAACCTTGAGAGATTTCCAAGATTGTGGGGAATGATTCCAGGCATATTGCATTCTCCGAAGTTGTTTTATGCAGTTCCCATGTATTAAGGAGCTTGATTGATTCTTGTCTGGTGCATAAGTCAGTGTCTCTGTTTCCTCACATGTATTATAAAACCTCTTGTATCAAATTAATTCAATACAAATAGATTATATTAAGTTGAAAGTAGCAATTTCAGTCAAAAGAATACTTGCGTCGCATATTTTTCAAATAATCTATTAGAGGTGTAGGGTTTAGGGTTTATAAGTTTTTTATGTAAAAACCTAAGTTGCACGGACACGGCAATAAGATGGAGTTTCTGCGTCCTCCGACACTAGGACAAGGCACGGACACGCGTCGGACATGGTCAACGCCTTGGACACATTCAAGACACTCATGAGTCAAACTATGGTCAAACACGGCTCGGAACTTCTTGAAAAAATTTCTGAGTTGCAGAGGACGCTTTGTGTGTAGGAATCAACGCGTGTTCTGCAGCATCTTTTTCTTTTGTTGATGCAAAAAAATGGTTTGGCACTTTGTCCGCTCAACTTAATGATGTTGGGCCTTCGATACGCTTCGGGCCTCGGTGGAGCGTGTGATCTGCAAGATAACGAACGCTTGGTAAGACCTTAGGGCACTGGTGTGGTACCTGCCGATCGATAGGCAAGATAACGATACTTGAGTAAGTACTGATTTAGTAAGCTTAAACTGACAGATCAATAGGCAATATGCTGAAAGTTCATATTACCTCCATCTCGAGTGGGGACTTGATATCTTCTTCGGTAATAAAAATGTTGTTCTACCATTCAGCAACTTAGCTGTGGGAGGAGCTTGATCCTTTTCTACCGTGTGCCTTCGTTCGAAAGCAGTCGTCTGGGGGGACTCAAAGGGTCGCTTGCTCGAGGAGCGATGGGACAGAAAGGTGCTTCGTCTTCTGTGCCCCCTGTCCTGTCCGGACATCCACATGATGAATGACACGTGTTGTGTTCGCTCATTCGGAGACGCGCCATTAATGCGCCATTTGGTTTTTCGAGGCATACCGTTGGAAACCCTTGTCCTATAAATAGGAGTGGCTCCAGATGAGAAGTTCACTTTGCATTTGTGAGTGAAACAAAAGCTTTGTCCATGAAATTTTCGACGAGAGCTAACGACAACCAAGGCGATTTCTGAGCAAACAATTAGTATACAAGGGATTTCTGACGTGACCAGTCGGCAATCGAGGCAATTCTTGAACAGCACGATCGGCAAGTCAATCCGCTTCTCTGTTCTACAAAGCTCGAGATAAGGTACCGTTCGGCACTCCTTTCAAAACTCTTACTGTGTACGTCCTTCCTTGGCATGAGCTAGACTCGACTTTGAGTAAGTAGGGTTCCGTTCAGTAGTCTGGTTGCCATAGGTAGCGATGTAGGTAATGGTAGGCTAGTCTTCTGCATCGCCCTTAGTTTTCTTTTTCTGTTTTTGTAGATGTCTGATAGCGAGTCTCCGTTCGAGAGAGAACCCAATGTGTTCAATGGGGAGTCATCGGACGATCAGTGGGATACATATAGTGAGGCCGTAGGCCTCTGTGCCGAGGGTGGAGAAGATACGGATGTCGAAATACTTGGTGAAGGGCCAAGCTCCGCTCCTACCCATGGCATTAGGAAAGGACTCATAACTAGGCAACCAGTATCATTGGCTGTGGTGTATCATGACGATAGTCATGCCGACATGGATCAGAGCTGCGAGTTCTAGACGAGGGACACTCGGGTGCCGGGAGAGCATAGCAGCCATCAATCGAAAACCTCCACATCTGGCCGTTGAGAGCTAGCTGCCGAACCTATATCCCAGCCGAGGGTGACCATAGTTCATCGGGGAAACCCTAGAGTGCCCATAGGCGTGCCGAAGGAAAATCTTTTTGGGGTTGATTACTTATAACCCAATAAGATTACCCGTTCTAAGGATGAGGATCCCAGGTCCTATCGAATCACTCAGCAGACTGAAGGACTGTGAAGTCGTCTTCTTTACCGACATTCTTCTGCAACGTGTTCGGTTGCCGCTACAACCTGCCATGCAGAAGATATTGGCACAGATCAGGTATGCCCCTGGCCAATTCAATTCCAACTTTTGGGTGGCCTTGATGGGAGTGATTGTGGTGTTCGATGTTACCGGGGAAAATGAGCCTTTCTACGGGCAATTCTTCTATCTGTACAGCGTCACGAAGTCAAAGTGTGCCGATCATGGAGGCTGGGTTCAGGCCAACTGTCTGAAGGCTTCTGAACGGGGGCACTTTGTCAGCGCTGTGCCGATCTCTCAAAAGCCTTGGAGGAATCAGTGGGTGCTTTTATCTTGCGATTAGGAATCGCCTTTGGGAACGCCCGTCCGTTTCCACGTTCCCCCCACCTTCCAAATCGCCGGTAGGTCACCAACATGCCTATCGTTAGGTTAACAATTTGTATCTCTTCTGAGGGACTTCTAATCGTTTCTTCGCCGTTTTTGCAGGTAAACTGAAGGAGCCGAGCCTGACTCAAACTGAGATTCATCAGGTCGATAGAGTGAGGCTGAAGGCTCCTACCGCTGACAGGGTGTATCCGAAGTTTCTTTTTACCGAGAACTTGATCAGAGCCCACCTCATCAGCCCTGCCGAGAGTAAGTGCACTTCGTTTGCTTTGTATGTTTTGCTAATATCATCTTGTCTTCTTATCAAATGCTTGTTTTGTATGGTGACAAATGCCAGAAGGTCTGCCGAAGCCAAGAGGATGAACGAATCCTCCAAGAGGCGTCTTATGATGGGCTTACAAGGGAAGAAGAAACGACAGTCGAAAGCTGCCACAGTACGAACGGCTGAGGTTGATCCCGAGGATCAGACCCTTGCCAATCGGTTGCGGTAGCTAAGTGCCGAGGGCGTGCCCAACAATGTTGCTGAAGCTGTCGCGAGGCTGAGGATAGGGCAGGCCTCCGAAGTCGTTGCCTCTAAGGCAGCGGGGAAGAGGCCCATCATGGTGGATCTGGATGCTGAGCCCGTGCAGAAGCATGAGCGGTAAACAGAGACGCCGAGGGCTGTCTTTGCCGCCGAGAACGATGACGGTCCTGCCAAACCGGTCACCATTGCTTGTCTTTCAAGAACGGTCTAGTTTTTGAACCATGTGATCCTTGGTTTGTAGATGTACTTGTCAGAAATCGAGGAGCTCCTGAAGAGGCTCTTTCGGGAGGAGGCTGGACTCGTCTTCCGTCTGCACGCTTCCATGAGTTTCCTTTGTCCAAACTTATGATTACCGTTAGCTCCTATACTTGTGTTGACTCTGTCTTTATCTTTTAGGCATCCATGGACATGTTGCTGTGCATGAAGCGGGTCAAGAAAGCTTACGACGATGGCCGTGCTAAGGTTGCCGAGGTAGGTAAAGCTCTCCAGGATCATGCCCATCTTCTGAAAGATAAACAGGCCGTCAAGCGGCAGTTCAAAGCTTCCGAGGCTAAGCTGGCAGAGATGAGGGTTGCTCTTGAGGCTGCGTTAACATCGGCAAAGGATGCCGAGGCGGCTAAGGAGGCAGTGCAGGTGGCTTTGGAGGAGTCTGAGTGGGCCAAGACATAAAAAATTGATGCTGCCGTTCGGGAGGCGATTAGGGGCTATCGTTCATCAGAAGAGTTCATCGTCCTGCTGGACAAAAAAGTAGGCTCAGAGATGGCAGATCTGCTTTACCAATTCAAACGGTACAACCCTGGGCAGAAGCTAAACTTGAATTTCATTGCCGATCCTCCTCCTCTACCGGAAGGCATCACTGAAGAAATGATTGAAGATTACGAGAGGGAAGATGCCCCGGAAGAAGCCCTGTTCATGCCGATGCCGCTGCCAACGGGGGCATTGACGCTGCTGGTGAGGAGGCTGCCGCTTGATCTTTTAGCTTTGTAGCTTTGTGTATTTCATTTCTTTCTATATCTGCCATAAGGCAGCTCATTCTGAACACCTTGATGCCGAGGGCATCTATTTGAATTTTATTTTGATAGTTAATATTCTGTTTAGCCTATCTTTTTGATTGCCGAAATTTTTTATATACTTTCCGTTTATTACTGATTAGATGATGGTTATCAATGGCTAACACCCTTGGTATAATCGGAATCAAATTTTCCGATAGAATAGTGCGAGTGGACGCCCTTTTGGTACAAGTAGGGTTTTAACCCATTTTATCGCCGAGGGCTAATAAAAGGCTTAATCAGTAAGATACTTGGACTTAAGTATTTTAATGTCGAAGGCAAAGGAAAAGAATGATGGCATACTTGGACTTAAGTACTTTAATGCCGTAGGCAAAGTAAAAGAATGATTCCCAGGTGAACCTCTAATCGGTAGGATACTTGGACTTAAGTACTTTAATTGTCGATGGCTAATCAAGTGCAGGCACGATCGGTAGGATCAAACTCAAAACTATTTACTGTCGTAGGCTATTAAACAAATTAACCAACAGTTTATAATGAGTAATATA
>NW_023010249.1:25773-28407 GCF_902201215.1 Prunus dulcis | reverse complement strand
CACCTGATATATATGTTCATCATGCTCAAATTTGGGTGCAAGGAGGCGAACTCATTACTCTAGCCGAGTAGCCTAACCCATATCTGGTTTAGATATATTACTTGATATTTACTTAAAACGTCTCAATGACCAGCGTTTTCTGATGAGCTTCTTTTTTTGCATGAGGCAAATAATACCTACAAACTTCAATCTGTTTTTGCTTTGCATATTTTGTAGAAAATTTTGAGGCTAATATAGTAATTGCACAAGTCCATGTCAGAGAAACAATCCTTCAACAAAGATGAGGACATTGTGGAGACATTTTGTGGCAGATGTAGCTTATGCATCACTGTCAACACTGAAATTTCAAAAACCTTCCTCGAAAAATGTCGACACCCATTGATTTATTTCAATTTGACAGTTCAACAACTTTTTGTTTTACACCACCAAACCAAACCAAACCTTCCGTAATTTTGTTAACTTCATTTTGTTTTCTCTCAAACCTCATGTACTCTTTCATCTTGGATGATCAAAGGTTATTTTAACAACTTCGAAATAGCAAATGGATTTTATTAATTATTATTGTTTATTTATTTTGTATTGATGATTGCTACCTACATATTGAACGGAAGTTCAAATTTAATAAATCAATAATCTGCATAAGATGAATAGAACAGCTACATAGATGACGCAAAACTTGAGGCCCTGCTACGGGCAACGTTGATATACCACCAAAGAAAGAAAGATTAAAACAGATTTACATTAACAAAGTAAAACGAATTTCATCTAGCTCTGCCATGGAGTGTGGAAATGTTACTGCTCACATGCCTTGAAAGAGTCACAAGTGAACTTTCTCTTCAAAACTTGACCATGGAGTGTGGAAATGTTACTGCTCACAGGCCTTGAAAGCAAAGAGTTCAATAAGTGAATTTAGTGGCTGTTATTTGCCCTCTGCGGCCATCCTTTTGCGTATCTCATGAGCTGTGTTGAATATGCCAAGGGTAGGCTTCTCGCACACAAAGCACTTCTTGTTCTTTGAATGATGCTGTGAATGAAAAACGCAGATTGACGTTAGAAAATGCTGGAAAGAAACCCAAAATGGAAACAAAAAGACTCGATTATACTTGATTCGCAAGTCTAAAACGACAACTGAATTCCACAAGAGTTATTGCAACCACAGGAGTTAAGATGATGATACATTAAGAAAGAGGACTCACCTTTAGTGCACAGTGCTCGCAGAAGTAGTGGTTGCATTTAGTCACAACAGGATCAACAAATGGTTGGCGGCAGATGAAACATGCAAACGGCAACGAGCCATCCTCATCATCCTCGTCATCTTCGTCAGTCTGGTCCACATCATCCTCACCCAAAGCTAAATTTCTCTTCCTTATTTTCTCTGCTTCGTCCCACTCCCTTTCCATCTGCCACCCAGACTTGTAGTCTCCACGATCATGCATAAACTTGCAGGAATCTCCATAACCACAGTAGCCAGTCTCTTTGTAATCCTTACAGATGTCTGGCTGGTAATCAAATCTTGTGGTAGCTCTGATGTGAGCAGAAGCCCTGAGAGGCCCATGGGAACCTCCCGCTTTCTCACTGGCCACTGTTAGCTCTCTTCGGAACCCAGCCTTGTAATCAGTATATCCATGGATCCCTTTATACAACTTGTCGTTCTCAGTGCCTTTGCTCTTCCCCTTCAAAGCTTCCTCTGCCTGCTTAAGAACTCTCTCACGAACTGCTCGAGCATCTCTAGAGAAGTCTGTCTCAGTCTCCAAAGTCGCAGTTGCTCTACTATCATGTTCAACTTGGATTTCTTTGGAAGACTTGAACTCAAAGATTGCACCACTACCAGGAGTAGAGCTCTTAGCAGGTCCACTAGAAAAATACAGCTTGCCATCAAGCTTTGAGGCTTTTCTTTGACTTGGTAATGATGTGCCTCCAGATTTTGAGCCGTCATCCTCCTCATCTTCATCAACCCTTCTCTTTCTAATGTTTTGCTTCTTTATTGGCTTCCGGAAGAAGTTGCAAACTAGAAATGCAAAAAAAACAATGTCAAAAACTTAATAGTGTATACAATGGAACAGATGGAAAAAATCCAAACAGTACTAAACATACCTTCTCCAGGTTCTGCATTTCCACCTGAATCCGCCATAAGACACAAGCAACCAAAGCAAGGAAGCAGTTCAATCACTGTTACTTGGGCTATTGCAGCTGAGTCGCCGAATTAGGGTTTTGAGGGGTAATTTTTCCCTTTTTATGGCCGCTGCTGACAAAAAAACAAATTTCACTTAATAATTTAACAAAAAAACTCAAACAAACAGAGAAACCATCATACATTCATACATGGATTTATACAAAAATGTCATGAAATGCAGTGAAACTCAACCAATTGGAAATCAACCAACTTAAAATTTATTGGAAAAAGGAGAAAAGATATGTATAAATTCCATTATATTCTGTGGTTTATCAGTACTCTAAAATAAAAAATTTCGGAAAATAAACACCTCCTATATGAAGATGAATCAATCAAGCAAAATATCATTCAATCATCAAATCTTTCAAAGGTATGCACTATCATATTTCCTTCTTAGACTCTGTCTAACAAGCCTTCATAGAACATAATCTACATAGAACCCAATTTAGACAAGCTCATGC
>NW_023010249.1:0-24634 GCF_902201215.1 Prunus dulcis | reverse complement strand
ACGTTAGAACAAATGGACATGGTGAAGATCAATCCCACAATAGAGTCTTTTCTATTTATTGTTGCTTAGACACTAATTCATGAATTATACTTTGAAATTTGCACATCACATCAACATGGTTTTTGGGGAGTGAGATTGGAATACTTACTTTTTGTCCAAGTGTGTTTTAATTTCTGTTCAATTTAAATAAAGTTAGTATGTGTTATAAAGTAATAATTGCCTCACCCGAAGCTTTGCTAGTAACCGGGCCAGTCCTGCCTAATCAGCAGTGATTCTCGAGACAAACGATAGAGTTTTGGCATGAGGCAGGGTGGTTAGTTGGTTTCGTAGCCTTTTCAGCTTGAGTTAATAAGTCCTTAGGGGTGTTCTACACCTAGTGCCCTAAAACCTGAGTGGTTTGGGAGACATTGACCTAAAGCTCGCTACGCGGTTGGATCGAAAGCTTAAGGGAACCAACATTGCACAACCACTACTATTACTATAACAACAACAAAAAAAAAAAACAAAAACAAAAAACAAAAAAAACAAAACAAAACAAAAACAAAAACAAAATTAAAAAAAAAAGGAAAGAAAAAAAAAAGTGTGGAGTGTGTGAAGTATGAATAAAAGGGATGAGAGTTAAGGGTTTTAGTCGAGTCTCCATAACCATAATGGTTCACTTTACACCGAAAGAAGTTTGTGAATTCTTTTCTAATTGAGTCTAAATAGCTTAGACTTTGTGGTGGGATTACTTGGATCTATGGAAAGGATGTTCTAGTTTTTAAAATTTTCTATGGATTGCAACTTGAAGGTGGAAATTTTGTCCTGGTTAAGTGTTAGCCAGATGTCTAATCTGTTAAGTTTTTATTTTTGTTTGAGTCTTGTTTCGCTTGAGGACAAGCAAAAGCTAAGTTTGGGGGTATTTTGATGGACATATTTTATATTATATATTTAACCTCATTCTTAGTATATTTTGGTTAATATTTTGGAAGAATTTTGATACTTTGAATTATATTTCCAATATAGGACTTTCGACTCTCTCTGGAGCAAAACATAATCAAATGGAGGAATTTTGGAGTAATTCCAGTTGGAGGACGTTCTTGAGTCACTTAGCTTGATCGTATCAAAATTTCAGAGTTTTCTTCCAAGCGGTTATTTTCTGGCAATAAAATAAAGGAGCAGTGCACGGTGCTGGAATAGTGACGTGTTGGGCTTTTATTGCGTTTTTGGAGCACAAGATGACCTCGGATGGGTTCGTGGCCTTCTAGAGAAGTGTTCAGAACATTTTTATCTTTAAAACAAGCTATCTTGGGCCAGATTTGGAGGAGATTTGGGGCAAAAACGTGGCTGGGCAGATTTTGGGCAGATTCTCCTATTCCAATTTGGACTTTATTTCCTAGTTTTATTTTATTTTAATTAGTTTCCTTGTGGGGATGGAAAAGCTGTACATTGGCAGCTAGGTTTTAAGGGGTATTTAAGCTCTTTCTCACAAGGAATTAAGGACTTCTTTTTCACTTTTGAACTTTGCATTGTGGAGAGCAATTGCTAGGGTTTTGGGTTTTCACAACTTTCAGGTGTTTTCGTTCTTTTCTTCTTAATGATATTTTCTTGGATTTCAATTATGAGTATGCATAACTAAATTTCTTTTGCTAGGGTGAAGCCTTGAACCTTAGCATGAATATGTGATTTTTATTTAATTGCTTATGATGAGTGCATGCCTACTTGAATTGTTAATCACTGTTTTAAACTATCTAATTGTCTTAATGCCTGATCACCATTAGGATCTTTAGAAAAGTAATTGGATGCAATTTTGGTCGGAAGGTTCCCTGAAATTGATGCTAGCTTCTTGTGATTAATAATTGTAATTTCACTTAAGATGAACACCACGTCTTAAGGGTTGCATGGTTTTTCAAAGGGTTTTCATAAAACTTAATGAGTCTTTCATGTTCAGATTTGATCCGAACGTCCGGACGGGTTGCATGTTGGATATACGTTCTGTGTTGGAGGTTCCAAGTAGAATATACATTAGGAAAACCTAACCTTCAAAGTGGCATGTGCAAATCATAAGTAATTGGTAAAAGTTCATAGGATTGCTAGGTGATGGTGAAACCCTAGTGCTTTTATAAATTGATATTCAAAACTCTTTCCTTCAATCATATTTGTTCTTGTTTTAATATTTGTTTTTAGAATCAACCAAATTCATAATCATCTTTCTTGACCTTTTATTTTAAGTAGTCATTTGGAATTTGTTTTTACTTAAATTGCTAATTAGTCCTTGAGGAAAACGACCTTGCATGAGCATCTATACTACAATAGCCTTGTATTCTTGCAAGTCTTTTATGTGATTTTAACCCTGTTTGCACAGGTACTAAAAATCCTATCATACACCTTACTCACTATATTCAACCCTTATCAAACGTAGAAAAGTTTTCGTATTGCTTGGTGCTCACGAATAACGCAGCGAGTATTAGTTTAGTTTAGGATTGGTATTACGAAATTAAAGATTTTGATGAAACCCAAAATCTGAAAAGATGGCACAAATTCATATAAAAATAGAAACCTGGTTTAGGATTGGTATTAAAGTGTTGTAACATGGCTATTTTTGGTAGTTAAATAGGGTGTACTTAGTTAATTTTATATTTTGATTAAAATATTAAGGTTAACTTAGATTAGAGGGTGTACTCAATTAATTTTAAGGTTCGTTTAGCAGCACTCATGAACAAAAACATAAACAAACTACCAATAAATAAAGTTTAACATGCACTGTCATAAAAGAATTCCATCTACCAATACACCTAAAACCAGAAACTAATTTCACTAATCTAATAGAGATCAATTTTTAAAAAAGAAATATACCTCCTGGAGCATATGCAGTCGAGAACAAAGTTAGGTTCTTCTTCTTCTTCTTCTGTATCCTTCTTCCTCGTGATGCCACTGAAACCAGTGTGAAAAAACCTAGCCCCTGCCGAGAAGAAGAGGTTGGGTATTTCACAAAATGAAAATTTTGAATTTACGTGGATAGAAAATTTCTTCAACCACTTTGCAAAACAAGAACTGATAAGAACCCTAAACCAATTTCCCCAAATCCAAGTAACCCAACAATAAAATCACAAAATAAACCAAAATAGAGACAGAGAAACATACCTTTGTTGATGTAGAAGAAGGGAGGAAAGGGTTTTCTAATTTCTGCCGCGTCCAATGTGAAAAGATCCCAATATTGTTTATTTTTTTAACAATACCAGTTTTTCAAGCAGCCCATCAATTAAAGGTTTTCCTTGCCCAAATTATGTAAATTCAACTATAACCTGTTTTTTTTTTTTTTTTAAAAAGTATCTAAACTATCAAATTAAATTTCACAATCACCAGAAGCTCCCATGGCTTCTCCATCATCATTGTTCCAATTCGACAAAGTGTCAAACCTGCATCCTGATCAAATATCACAACTATAGAATATCAGAGCAGGAAATGATTAGTTCAGCACAAAATGACAGAATCTAAACCTTTGAAAAACAAATATAGACCAGTTATTCAATCAATAAATAATTATTCAATAAAAAAACTAATTAACCCAAATATTAGCATTCATTCATCAATAAGATACTAACACAAACATGCTACATAAGGAAAAAAGGGAGAAAAAAAATAAAAGAATGAATGCATTTAATCAACAACAAGTTAAGTAGATTCATGCCAAAAATACAGATTCAAGACAACTCAATTAAATAAATTGAAACAGATTCAAGGCTAACAATCGAACCTAAAATACACAGATAAAAAAATCAGAAATTAAATCTGAAAACAATAAAGAAAGCATCCAAACATAAACAAAACTAAATTCCATGTATGTCTACGTCTAGGAAAATGTAGTAATAGAGTGCAGAAGGGCAAAGCTAAGCCTGAATTTCATCTTTCAAATTGATGAAAACCACATTGCTAATTTATTCATAAATTTTATCACATCGAAATCAATTATATTAATACGATACCTCAGTGCAAAGACACAATTCGGGGCAATTCGGACCACTGTGATCATGTTACAAAGAACAAATTAGATAATTCACAACATTGAGTACAGAAAAATTGAACAGAGTATACAATGAAATCATTGACATGAAAATGTCATAGTATAAGAGTGCTTACCAGAAAGCTGCAACGCAACAATCTGCAGAACAAACAGAACACAGGAAGATTAAAATTGAAGGTCAGATCATATTCACATAAAGAAAGAAAATACCAAAAATCCATAGATCTAAAGTAAAGCCATGTGGAGCTGATGATTTAAAAATATATAATTCTAATTCTCCCATTCCTTTTAAGCCACACACAGAGATTGAGATAGAAATATTTATACCTTCAATTTTGCATATTAATCCAAACCCACAGAGACTAAGCACAACAACTGCAAAATTAAGAAAAAATTGCGTTAATTTCAACAGAATACCAAAATTTCGAAACCCTAATAATCTACTAAATTAGGGAAAATGAAAACAACTAAGAATCCAAACCAAATACATACAAATTACCTTAGAATGAACCAGAGCCCTCCAAAATTTACAAGTATTCGCTCCAAAAACCAATGATATTGGATTGATGTTTGGTTAGGTTTGGAGAAAGAGAATGAGCCTCGCGTCTCTAAGAGACTTAAAGATGTGACTAAGAGAGAGAGAGAGAGAGAGAGAGAGAGAGAGAGAGAGAGAGAGAGAGAGAGAGAGAGAGAGAGACGAGTTGAGAGAGAGACAGAGAGACAGAGAGAGCGCGCGACAGAGAGAGCGCGCGATATAAATAAGATTGACTATCATATTCTGCTCCCAAAATGCTTACTCCGTACGAGTCAGAGGATTTTAACATCACTTCTTAACCAAATCCTACCCAAAACTTTATTCTCCTGTGGAACAACCAGGATCTCTATGACCTGCTATATTCCTTCAACTCAATCCTCTTTTACTACTAGATACCATTATTATTCCAATTTATAGCTCTTACTCCTGTTTACTTGATCCACCTATCTCGCGGATGGATCTCTGGCTGACTATAGCCTCAGCTAACATCTCCAGAGTCTACTGAGTGTTAGGATCTCCCTGCCTACTAGGTACAGTAGGTACGGCTCCTTACAAACCTCTTACAAAAGATTACTCTGCCGGTTCAGATACCGGTGCAGCTCCTGTCTGACTTGGAAGTTTCATCCCCTTACGTCGGGATAACTATCTAATTTTCCTACGGATACCACCACCATTTAGGCCCAACTTGAGAAGAGAACGAGGATGCACAGAGTGCGAAGTCTACAGGAAGTAAAACCTATGCTCTAATACCAAATTGACAGGACCCGACCCAATTTTCGCTTTGGAATTCGAGCCAAGTCCAGTGCGTGTTCGACACCTGGCGAATGTCGGGCACAAAAGACCTTTTTGCCCTTCTTGCTTCAAATTTTCTTTAAAATTCCCTTAGACTTCTGCCGAAATTTCGGCAGAGTCTCCCCTGTATTTTGACCAATCCCAAAAATTTTCACCTGTTAAACAATCAGTACAACCATCCCAACAGCCAGAATAACGCAAGTAGCAGATCTCAACTCCATTCTTCCACTAATACTAGACATCAGAGCATACTCTAAAGTTTTTAAGGTTTCAAGGATTTTCTACAAAACTCTACCTTGGCGCGGAAGCTATGATTGGCCCGGTGGTGGATCCCGCGTACTTCTACGGCCTGGGGGTGAAAACAGTTTGAAGATGTGAGAGGACCAAACATGAGAATTCTTGAAAACAGTTTAACAATCATAATAACCCCCACTATAAAAATCGTTAAATAAACTGAATACGTACATTTCATTTAAAGCCTACTAAACTCAAAGCATTCCATGTAAATCATAATCAAGCTCGATAAATTTTATTCAAAAGCTCTGAAATCAAAGCTTGTATAAAACACTGAAATCAAACTTGTATAAAAGCACTGTACTCAAACCTTGTATAACTGAACAAGACTATATAAATGTATAAAGGCCTGAAAAATCAGAGCAGCTAGTATAAAATAGCTGAAAGTCATAACTGTATAAAAGAGCTTAAAATTCTTTAAAATTACCACCTAATTGTACCCCTGTCTTATCCATCAATTCCCTGGCAGGTCTCGGGCGCCACGCAGACCACCCGAGCCGCAAACTGGCGAAATCAGGGAACTATGATCAGCCTGTCCCGCCGACCGATTCCTCGATGACACCAAGTTAGCTCGAGTCGCTCTGGCAGGATGCAGGGGACCGTAGTCAGCCTGATCCGCAATCCTGGCAGGTCTGGGGGACATAAAGTCAGCCGAGCCGCAATCCTGGCAGGTCTCGGGACACCAAGTCTGCCGAGCCGCAAATCCTGGCACTCACGGTCCGAGCGTCCCCGTAACTCGTGAGGTAAAGTCAAGTGCACTGACATAAACTGAAATCGGACTGGATGTCCGTAGACATCGGTCCAACTCTGGGTAATCACCAAAAATCAATGGGTACGAGGTGGTTTTAAAATAAAATCCTTTAGAAAAATCTGAATAACAACTGAAATCTCAAGTTGTGCTGCTATTTCTTCATAAGCCTCAAAATCTGTTTTCTATAACTCTTAAGCATGTAAAAGTAAGCAGCACACAACTTATAGAAATATTTCTGTATTAATCATGCTTGAAAACACAATAAAGCTTACTCAAGAACAAATAAGGAATTTAGTCAAATAAACTCGTTTATAAAAACTCTTTTATATAAAATCAATATAAAATCACTTATAAAATCTTATTTATGGAAACCCTCTATATAACTCATTTATATAAAATAATTCATGAAAGAAAGTCCACTCACAGATGGTCCGAGCTACTTTGACCCTTCGAAGGTCTCTTTTGCAATCCTGTCGGGCTCCTGGTGCCTGATTACCCATAAAGATTTAATTATTAAACTGCTGAATAAAAACAATTTCAACTAAACACCCTGCCTCCTGCTCCTAGAAATACGTGCACTCGTTTCAGGTTACTCCTATGCCCACCTTAGCTTTTTGGACAGTTAGACCGGCCTTAAGAGACACGAAACCTCAATAAGCGGTAAGCTGCCAGATCGGCCGATCCGGGACCCCGTGGGTCCAAGGTCTCCGATGGCCAATCTGGGCTCCTCTGAAGGTTCCTTACAGAGAAGGAACCATTTTCTGCGATTTTGGTCCGAAACGGACGGTCGGATTAGCCAAAATCGCGTTATCGCTTAAAATCCAAACCCTAGCCCCAGGGTTCGCGATTCCGGAGTATCCAGGACTCCGATTCGCAATCCGTCGAATCCTACACGATCCTGACATCATGTAGACCGACATATCCGAAATTCAGCGCGATCCGATTATTTGACGACACTGCACCCACGGATCGCGCGATATGGAAAATCCGTTCGGGGCTCAAACGGACTCCGAATCGAGATCCGCGAAATCCCACGCGCTCGTGACGATACGAGGATCACAAAAATATACAGAATTACTTCACCACCCTCACCCACGCGTCCCAGCACGCGATGTCAGATTTGGGTATCTTAAGCGATTTCGGGTGGCCGAAAAAATCTCAGAACCAAGACTCCAAACTCCTACTCTAGGTAAAACACCCCATTTGGAGTCACTTTTGTTCTTGGACATACCCCAAAAAGTGACCCGAAACAGTAGTTCCGAGCGGCCGAAGTTTCGGCCAAACTTCAAGTCGAAAATCGAACCCCTTAGAGCTAAAATCGATCGAAACCCATATACCCATCAGTTAGACACAAAAAATAGCTGAGAAACCATACCTTACTCGATCGATTTGGTGGAGAAACAAAGGAGAATTTCGAGCTAGAAGTTCGGATGGCTTCGGACGAACCTCCGTCAAAACATGGTTTTCCGGCCAGCTCAGGGCGGCCCCGGGGTGGAGGTCGGTCAGGTCTTGACGGCGAGACGGAGGCGGACCCGATGGTACCCACGGCGGAGATTGGCTCGGCCTGTGGTGGCCGGGCCGTCGCCTGGAAGTCGAACGGGCGCACGGCTGGGTGCGACGCGAGGGAGAGAGAGAGGGAAGAGAGAGAAAGTGACGGGGGAGAAGAGAGAGAGATAAAAATCTGACTTTTTGGCCAAATTACCATTTTGCCCTTCGCAGTTTTTAGACCATATCTTCTTCGTTATGGCTCCGATTCGGGTCTACTCCGTGTCTACGAACTCGTTTCGCCGCGCTCTACGCAATGGCGCAAACGGCATTCCCAAATTCTTTCTCGATCAAAAAGTCAATTTTCCCCCTATTAAATAATGCGAGGGCAAAATAGTCTTTTCGCTAGAAGATATTTTCCTTACTTTTTAGATATTTTCTTTCTTTTTAGATATTTTGGTTTGGGTTATTACATCAGGTCCAGCGTTGACTTTTTCGGTTTGGTAAAAAAAATCTTATTTTTCGGTTTGGTTTGGTTTGGTTCGGTCGGTTTAATCGGTTTATCGGTTTTTATGCCCACCCCTAGATGGGATCTAGAGACTGGGTCGGGTCATGTTACAATTAATGGGCAGCAGTATAATGCCGTATGACCGAATACAAGGTTGGGCCAGACGGATAGTATGGCCCACTTGTTGGCCATCGAACCCAATTTTTATTTTATTTTTACAAATGAAAAAGTCAGGGCTTTTAATTCGGCCGAACAAATTGTATACACATAAGGCCCGAGTTGTGTTTTATTTTTTCTTTTTCCTTTTATCAAAGTTTGAAAGGGAGAAAGGAATGTGTCATAGGTTCGAATTTAAAATCACAAATACTTCAACATATATGATAATTTTTTCACGTGTTATTAGTCAATAATAGCAAATCAGCGTTATTTTCATTATATAAGTTTTTTTTTTTAATGAAATGCGGATCCCTTGACGTTTTATTGTTTCTTTTTTCTACTTGTTATATTTGCTATTAATTACTTCTGATTAGGCCTCATCATTTGGCCCGCGGACTCATGGGCCGATGGAGGCTAGCCCGGCCCAGCCCGTTATGGGCTTTGAGATGCCCCGGCCTGCCTTGGGTTGGGCTAGGCTTGGGCTTGGGTGTATGAAGCCCAGCCCGACCTTGCCCGATTAAGCCCAAGAAAGTTTGGCCTGACCTGCCCACAAAAGCCCGATCCGTTAGGCCCGCATATATATATATATATATATATAAATAAGAGTTTAAGTTTAGGATTGTATCACTTAAATCACATATATAATTTTTTTAATTTCATTTACTTTTCTTTACTCATTCCTAGTTTATAATTGGATGATTAGCACATTAATTTGTGTCAATTATTAAATCAACAATTATATATATAAAAATAAAATGAACAACATATCACATCACCAAATATAATCATATCACGAAACATAATCGTACCACCCAATATAATCATGTTTTTCTTGAACACATATGTCACACCCCGGACCGGCTCCGCCGTAGCAGGATATTGTCCGCTTTGGGCCTGGCTACATTCTCACCAGCCCGCACGGTTTTGTTTCTGGGAGCTCACGAAGCAACTTCCCAGGGTGTTCACCCATCCTGGGATTGCTCCAGCCTCCAACTCGCTTAACTTCGGAGTTCCTACGAACCCGAAGCCAGTGAGCTCCCAAAAGGCCTCCTAAGTCAGAGTGACGCAGCGGACTGGCCCAACTCCACCTAGCAAGATATTGTCCGCTCTGGGCTGGGCCGACGCCCCCCCTCACGGATTTGTTCCTGGGAGCTCACAGAGCAACTTCCAAGGATGGTCACCCATCCTGGGATTGCTCTAGCCTCCAACTCGCTTAACTTTGGAGTTCCTACGAACCCAAAGCCAGTGAGCTCCCAAGAGGCCTCCTACTAGATGGATGCGAGGTGTGCCATATAAGGCACATCACCCACTCTCCGTTTGGTCGATGTGGGATCTCACAACATAACCAAATATTTGCATATTTCTTCATACCATCCTTAAAAATAAAAATACAATTTTGATACTTATTTTTTTAATTATTTTTTAAAACGTATTATGGTCTAATTATATAATAAACTCAAAAATAATACTTTATTTTATTATTTTTGTGGAAAATCTTATTAATTTGTGTGACTTTATTGGGTGTTTTATGAATTTAGTTTGATGTGAAAATATTGGAATTAAGTGAGTTTAATCTCAAATTTGGCTAAAATGCCTTTATGATTAAGTTTATGATTTTTTTTTTTTCATGAAGTAAGCCCGTTTAGGCCCGGCACGTTGGGCTTAGCCCAGCCCGACGAGATGGGCTTTCTCAAACCCGGACCATGGGTCGGGCCCATCGGGCTTGGGCTTTGAATTTTTTAAAAAAAAAATCAACCCGACCCAGCCCGGTATTTTCTCTCTCTTTTTTAAAGCTCGGCCCGATCCAACCCAAGCCCATTAAATTTGGGCCGTGATGAGAGTCTCAAATTACATATTTGTAATTTTATGATATAATTTTGGCTTAATAAATATAATTTTACTTGTTGTTACATTTTATTCTCACCAACCAGATTTATGAATTTTCTATATTAATTTGGTGAACTTATTAGGTGAATTTATTTTCTGTAGTAAGTTGTAAAGCCAAAAGATGAAGACATACATTTGTCCAAGTTCAAGCTAAGTGTGAAGAGAATTACTGGTGGATTTTATTGAAGAATTGATTGTCGGATTATTGTGATTATAAAGAGAAGTAAAAAGGGAGAAGAGAAGACAAAACCGTTGAAGCTAAAGAGCCTATTTCATGTCATTCATAGCCATTTAACGCCCGCTTACCTCACCGTTATTTCTTTTCCACTAACTCTCCACCATCAACACATGTTTAATCCAATTAGTCCCTCAATTAAACCCTTCATCACCCACCACGAAGGTATTAACTTCCCAATCACCTCATTGACTACTATAAATCACCCATCAACTTATTTGGCAAGGGCACCCCTACGACATATTTTTTTATCCATTTCATTCAAAATTTAGTTTATGTTTTCCTTTGTAATGAGTTGCTAGAACTCTAGTTAAGGCTAAAGGGAATGTTCTTTGAGTAAGTTTGTGAATTGTTCTTTAATGTTCTTTGAGTAAGTTTGTGAATTGTTCTTTAATCCAATATATGGTACGAATTGCTAAATTCTTTTATTTTTGGTTGTTCAATATTTTCATGTCCTTTTATTTTGATTGATGTTAAGTGCTATTATCTTTTCATGAGTTCAATTATATTTTTCTCATTGTTAAGAATTGATTAGCATGCTTTTAAATTAAAAGAGTAGATATTAAGCAATTCCATTTTCTGAACAATCATTAATAAAAGATAACATTGAAAAATTAAATTGGTTTTAATTTCTTTATCTTCCGGTTAAGGTTTCTGAATGATGATTTTAATCGAATTATAATTTGGATTAAAGAGCATGAAACATACTTTGTTTAAAGAATTGAACCTTGATACCTTAGCATTTCCATTATTGATATTTCATTTTTAGACTTAATTTCCACAACAATCAAATCAAATTACTTTTCCATTTTGCTTGTCACTTTTATTGTGGTACGTTTAATTATTTCTTTGTGTGCAGATATTTGCCTACCTGCTCCTTGAGGATACGATACTTGGACTTCCAAGATTATTACTACGTGTGACTACTTGCACTTGGGTAGACGCAACAGGCCGGGCTAGCCTGGCCCATTAACGAGTCCTACCCCTCAATGTATAACATGCTTCACATTGGAGTAACAAGTAGACTAAAATGCCAATTCCAATGACGAAAAATTCGCTCATTCTGGGCCAAAAACAAGTGAAATAAGGTCAATTTCAAATGCAAAACCACATTTCTCATCAATTTATAGAATTGTTAGCCTATACTGCATTTAATTTTCTTGCATATATGGGTTTAATCCTGAGTATGTAGAGTTATATAATTAATTAATTTAACCAATATTCTCATCCCATAACGGTCGTCAATTCATGAAAAGATGAGTTCGATTTATTTCCTTTTTATTTATTATTATCCATAACTCCTTTCTATTTATTATTTAGGGTTAATCTTTTTATTAGTCCCTGAACTTAGGCCTGATTTGCATTTGAGTCCCTCATTTATTAAAATTGTTTTTGTAGTCCTTCAACTTCAATTTCGTTAGGACAAATGGTCCCTTCGTCAATTTTGTTAACTTTTCGATTAAATGCAGGGGAAAAATGGTATTTTGTATTAAATTGATTAAAAAGTGAATAAAAAATTTTAAAACTAAAAAATTAAAATTAAACTCTCTCCCTCCCCTTCTATCCCGATTTCTACTCCCCCAAAACTTTTTTTTTTTGGTGGTTTTTTATTTGGTTTTCTTTTATTGTTATTTTAAAGATATAATTTTTTATTCTTTTATTTTTTGTTTTAATAAAAAAATATAATTTGGCCCTGCATTTAATAGAACATTTTAAAAAAATTGACGGCATGACCATTTGTCTTTACGAAAGTGAAGTTAAATGACCACGGGAATGATTTTGGAAATTGAGAGATGCAAATTCAAATCGGGTTTAAGTTCATAGACTAATAAAACAATTAACCCTCTTATTCATAACTTATTTTGTGTATATCCATGGATCCCTTAATACAACTTGTCGTTCTCAGTGTCTTTGCTCTTCCCCTTCAAAGCTTCCTCTCCCTACTTAAGAACTCTCTCACGAAGTGCTCGAGCATCTCTAGAGAAGTCAGTCTCAGTCTCCAAAGTCGCAGTTGCTCTACTATCATGTTCAACTTGGATTTCTTTTGAAGACTTGAACTCAAAGATTGCACTACTACCAGGAGTAGAGCTCGTAGTAGGTCCACTAGAAAAATACAGCTTGCCATTGAGCTTTGAGGCTTTTCTTTGACTTGGTAATAATGTGCCCCCAGATTTTGAGCCGTCATCCTCCTCATCTTCATCGACCCTTCGCTTTCTAATGTTTTGCTTCTTTATTGGCTTCCGGAAGAAGTTGCAAACTAGAAATGCAGAAGAACAATGTCACAAACTTACAGTGTATACAATGGAAACAGATTAAAAAAAATCCAAACAGTATTAAACATACCTTCTCCAAGTTCTGCATTTCCACCTAAATCTGCCATATGGACACAAGCAACCAAAGCAAGGGAGTGGTTCAATCACTGTTACTTGGGCTATTGCAGCTGAGTCGCCGAATTAGGGTTTTGAGGGGTAATTTTTCCCTTTTTATGGCCGCTGTTGACCAAAAAAAAATTTCACTTAATAATTTAACAAAAAAACTCAAACAAACAGAGAAACCATCATACATTCATACATGGATTTATACAAGAATGTCATAAAATGCAGTGAAACTCAACCAATTGGAAATCAACCAACTTATTACTACGAGTTTTCTCCAGTTTCCAGCGAGCTCCGTGGTCTGCAACGGGTGAAATTGGTCGGGACAGGATGGGTGAAACTGGTCGGGACAGGACGGGGGAAAGACGGTGATTCAAATGGGTTCGGTCTCATGGCCAGTGGTTCACAGTGGCGACGGCGATGAGTCTCTAAGCCTTGCAGCTGCGTCACGGGATCTACTTTGAATTTTGGCGGGCCGAAAACTCCAAATCGCTAGCCAAGCTTCCTACCCTAGGTGTAAAACCTCATTTGGAAACACATTTGTTCTTGGACATACCCCGAAAAATGGCCGAAAGTGGCCGGAATCTTAACTTGAGATCCAGTCTAGTTTTGGGTTCGAAATTGGATTACCTACACTACAAATTGATGAAAAACTACCCAACCATCAGCTAGAGAACCAAAAAAGGGTGATAATCCATACCTTGCACTTCAGGTTTGGTGGCCGGAGGAGAGAGAACAAAGAGGTGAAAAATCGAAAGAAAATCGACGAGTTTTCTCCAGTTTTCGGCGAGCTCCGTGTTCGGCGATGGGTGAAACTGGTTGGGACAGGATGGGGGAAGGACGACAATTCAATTGGGTCCGGTCTCGTGGCCGATGGTTCACGATGGCGACACCAGTGAGTCTCTAATCCTTGCGGCTACGTCACGGGATATACTTTAAATTTCGGTGTCCGAAAAACTCCAAACCGTCGGCCAAGCTTCCTACCCTAGGTGTAAAACCTCATTTAGAATCACTTTTGTTCCTGGACATACCCTGAAAAATGGCCGGAATCTCAACCCAAAATCTGACCGAGTTTTGGGATCAAAATTGGATTACCTACGCTACAAATTGATGAAAATCTACCCAACCATCAGCTAGAGCACGAAAAACAGGTGAGAATCCATACCTTGCACGTCCGGTTTGGTGGCCGGAGGAGAAAGATCGAAGCCGTGAAAAATCGAACGAAATTGGCGAGTTTTCTCCAGTTTCCGGCAAGCTCCTTGGTCGGCGACGGGTGAAACTGGTCGAGATAGGACAAGGGAAGGACGACGGTTCAAATGGGTTCGGTCTCGTGGCCGGTGGTTCACGGTGGTGACGACGGTGAGTTTTTAAGCCTTACGGCTACGTCACTGGATATAATTTAAATTCCGACAGCCAGAAAACTCCAAGCGGCCGACCAAGCTTCCTACAGTAGGTGTAAAACCTCATTTGGAAACACTTTTCTTCTTGGACATACCCTAAAAAATAGCTGGAAGTGGCCGGAATCTCAACCCTGAATTCAGTCAAGTTTTGGGTTCGAAATTGGATTACCTACGCTACAAATTGATGAAAACCTGCCCAACCATCAGCACGAAAAACATGTGAGAATCCATACCTCACACGTCCGGTTTGGTGGCCGGAGGAGAGAGATCGAAGCCGTGAAAAATCAAACGAAAACCAACGAGGTTTCTCCAGTTTCCGACGAGCTCCGTGGTCGGCGACGGGTGAAACTGGTCGGGATAGGACGAGGGAAGGACAGCGATTCAAATGGGTCCGGTCTCGTGGCCGGTGGTTCATGGTGGCAACATCGGTAAGTCTCTAAGACTTGCGGCTGTTTCAGAAAATTGGGGGAGGGGTTTCTGGTAGTGGGGGAGAGAGAGGGAGTGAGAGGGATACATAGAGAAAAGAATCATATTTAAAAATCTGACTTGCAAAAATTATGATTTTGCCCCTCAATGTATTTTGATCGTATTTTCTTCGTTATAACTCCGATTCGAGCCCACTACGTATCTATGGAATCGATTCGATGCGATTTACACAACCGTACAATCGGAATTTCCAAATTCCTTCCGGTCAACAAGTCAACTTTAAACCTAATAAATTATTTATTTTAGTATTTTTCCTCCAATAAATTAATAATTAGTAATTAAATTAGTTTTGGTTATTACTTTTCTAATTTCTACCGCGTTCAATGTGAAAAATCAACAGCTCGCGGGAATATTCGTTCTACCAACCAAAGAAAAATATGAGCAACAGGGGCAGACTGAAGAAAATTTGAAGAAGGAAAAAGAACAGTTGAGGGTTGAGGACTGTTTGTTTTGACGGGTTTGGAAATACTTTTTCACTGGCTCTCTGCAATTCGGTTGAGTGTTGGCGGGTGATTAATGTTCCAATTCCTAGTTGCTGGCCATTGAACCCAATTTTTATTTTTATTTTTAAATGAAAAAGTCAGGCCTTTTAATTTGGCCCAACAAATTGTATACACACAAGAGTCCAGGAGTTGTGTTTTATTATTTCTTTTTTCCTTTTATTAAAGTTGAAAAGGGGGAAAGAAATGTGTCATAGTTTCGAATTTAATACTATAAATACTCTAACTTGTAAGATAATTTTTTCACGTATTATTGTGTTATTGGTTATGAATAACAAAACAGTGTTATTTCCATTACAAATAAATTTTTTTTGACTGAAATGTGAATCCCTTGGCGTTTTATTATTTCCTTTTTCTACTTGTTATATTTGCTATTAATTACTTCTGATGCATATTATGCAAAGAACGGCTTCAAATCAAATGATGTCAATAGTCAATGAAACCAACACCATAATCTGCTTTGTTGCCACACATAGGTCGACAGACTACTTTGTTATAGGCAATCATCCCAGTTTTTCGCCTCAAACGGCTCCAAGAAAATCCTTCAACATGGTGATGTGTGATAACGTCACCACTGACCTGCACAAACGCATCAATGCAAAAAATTAATCGTACACTAAGCACTTTTCTGCTGTCAAAATTTCTAGCATGAGATTTTAACTTGGAACTTCGTCGACGTTTCACCAACATAATTAGATGAGTTGGTGTCGGTCAGAAAATTAAGCAAACCTATAATTGTTCGCATTTAGCACCATTGACATCTCAACTTTCACTTTGTTTATTAGTCAAAATACACTAAGAAATGAAGGACACACAACAGCAGGCATTGGGGTAGTGCAATATGACTCATAGGCATCTTCTTCTTTTTATTTTTAAATGTTCCAAAAACATGTGAAGCACTGTACGAGTGAAAATTTTTGTAATCTTTTTTCTTTTCTTCCACTTTATAAATTCTCACATTCGGAGTTGGTTTTATGCATGAACCCCACAATGTAGGGGCTGCAGAATGAGACCCTAATGGTTGGGATTGTTTATTTTTTTATTTTTTTAATACACATACCAGCTAGCTGGGCCGAGTTTCTCTTGCTTTCGGTGTGTGATGCACAAAAAGCAATGGAGAAAAAGCTGGGTATCGAAAAGGTGATGGCAAAGTTTATTGTAAATGTTGTGTGTATGTGTATAAAATTGTAAAAGACTTGTAGGTCAACCTTTCACCTTTCTTTCTTTGTATGGAGAGAGAGAGAGAGAGAGAGAGAGTGAGTGAGTGAGTGAGTGAACAAGGAGGACGGCACTTATCTATGTCCACTTCAGCTTGATTCTTGTAGACCCCAATGCCTTTTTATTCGAATTAATACCTGTTAGTGGTTTATTTATGGATGGCTGGCTCTCTCAGCCTACATGCAGCAAAACGACCTCGTTGCATTGCAATCCGGGAGAGCTATGTCCCCACGTACCTCCACCACAATACATCTAATCTAAACCCTAGACAGAAATAATATTACAGGATTTTTACACCCTTGTTTTTTTGGCTATTTTTAATTTAGAGTGCTGCTAAACGAACCATAAAATTAACTGAGTACACCTTATTATAAAAGTATATATTGAATTACTGATTTACCCTAATATAAAATGACCAAAAAGAATATATAAAATTATGAAACAAATATAATTTTATTAAGTACACCCTACTAAGCTTGTATATATGGTGAAACTGCGTGCTCCTACGTGCTTCTGACCTCCACTCAAACTTAAGCCTCTTGTCCTATGTTGGTTTTGTATCCACCTAAGAGATTTCTGATAAATTCATTTGCATTTGCAGTTCGTACTGCATCCTCTACCATTTCCATGTTAATTTTTGCCAACAAATCCCTATACCCAATATTTTCAGCAACTGTTCCTGAAAAAAGTGTCTAATACATACAAAGTCACCAACATAATATTATGATTTGGACAACAAATAAAATATTATAAAAGATTTATTAAAAATAAAGAAGAAAGAAACTGTATTTCGGAATTGCAAGAACTTGGAATTGCAAAAAAAATGTCAACAGTTTTAGTAGAAGTATAAATCTATATGAAAAGTCAAAGATTTATAAACATCAATAAAAAAATCAAACTGAAAATCAAATATAAAATAATGGTACAAGTATTATGGTGTACTAAAGGTATTTTTGGTAGTTCTATAGGATGTACTTAGTTAATTTTATATTTTAATTAAAATATTATAATATACTTAGATTATAGAATGTACTCAATTAATTTTAAAGTTCGTTTAATAATACTCTTTAATTTACATAGAACGATAATGTTAGCCTCACATATTTACATGTTGTTACCAAATGCATTCACTAATGTATGTGTATGTCAATATTAGAGCCAGCACTCAGATTTTGAGAGTCATAACCGAAGATTTTAATTGGAACTTCAATCAGACATTGTTGCATTTGGTTAACAAAGTCAGTCTTTCTGGGATCACGTCACTTCACATACACAGCATGAAGACCTTTATTTCACCTGGAATTCAGGCCAACTTTTTCCAAATGCAAGCCACGTAACAAGGCACTGTCATGTCAATCAAAATTTTGATAAGATTTGGGGGGAGTGTAGTGATCACCCCGACCTGTTTCACGTGTCGTGCTGGCTATAAAAAAAACATCAATCATGGTACACTTGTATTTAGTTTCCAACCAGACGAGTTCAAAAGCTTGGCTTTGGCTCGTGGATATTTGATGGACCTTCCAGATACGGCAAGGCTTAGAAATTAAGACAATTTTTCCTTTCATAGCTCTTTGATGCTGATTGACATGCTCAATGTAACTCTTGTTTAGCTCTATACATACTGATATTGATTTGTATCGTATCAATGCCCCTGATAAATCACTTAATTACTTCATAATTGTTAAATTGTCACACAAATTAAGATGGAGCCAAAATTATAGGTTAAGGCCGAGGGCGGACCACATGGGGGGATTTAGAATTGACCTAAACGCTAAACTTAGTCCACTCATTTTTTCACTTAACCAAAACCTCATATTTTAATAATAATTTCATCACTAATTGAGGCTGAACTTAAGATTCGTCTTTATCATCTTTACTATTTTAGTAACATAATATTTATTTTTCAAAAACACTTATACAACCATTGATTTGACAAATTCACTTTTATTCTTAAAGGCATATATTTATCACAAGTGTTTAATTTGTTTGGGTTGAACAAGGAAAAATTCGTCCTAAATAAGCACTCTTTTTTTCTACACATGTACAAATATTCTTTAATCTAGGCTAGATTTTTGCTAAGCAAGCTTTGTACCCGTAATATTCTTTTAACCAGAGGATAACACTACCCTTTCACTTTCAATGCATGTTTCTAGTGCCTTTACTTGGCAACAAGCTGATGTTTTTGACTTTACACATAATCCCTCTCTGACATTTGCAAAATTAAAATCCTCTGAATGTGATCAACAAGAAGTCTTAATCAGAACAAAACATGAGTTATTATATTAATGTCGTGTTTTGCATAAATTTGCAATCAAATCGGAAGAATTTGGCACGTCTTTTAACACCATTTGCCAGTCCTCTCTGAACATCATCAACCACGAGAGTCCATAGGGTAGACATTGGATGAGACAGCAAGCAACACGTGGACGACCTGCTTATTGCTTAAGCATGCGTAAAAGTATATAATCTGAAAATTAATTTTGAAATCAAGTGCTTAATCATTTAGCTTACCTTTGTTTGCACAATTGATTGGGACACAATGAGGTCAGTACACATGCGTCACGGGATATACTTTATATTAATCTCGAGCTTATCACTACTAGCCTTTCATTTTCATTATAATAGTGGAGAATTTTCTCTTATACAAAATATGTTTTATTTTTATTTTTATATTGGTTTTGGGTTACAATTTATATTAGAAATACGATTAATGCAAATTTTAAACACAATCGAAATATACAAATTATAAGCCATTGCGATATCAAAAGAGATAATATTTATGACACTCGACATTAAATAATAAATATTCTTAACCACCCTATTCTATTGTGTTATGATAAAAACCACAAAATATATGTGAAGTAAGAATATGCTTTGAAATGGCATATGAGTTGAGTTTGTGCATGTTACAGGCAATTATGGTAGTGATGAGATTGGAATTAAGTGCTTAAATTGAATGGAAGACAACCAATCATGTGTTTGACGATCAAATCATGAAAATGGGACAGGACACGAGGTTCCTAGGAGGGGTAACATGGTAAACTTGCGACATAGACCAACGTGGCTACAGAAACAAAAATGGACGCTCCCCACAAGTATATAATTCCTTCTTTGAATGTAAGCAAGCATATTCAATAACACCACAACATACTCGTGTACAATTTTTTTGCTGAGCTGTCTGTGGCCAAAACGATATTCATTTAGTCAAATCCCTTCATTACTATTTTTATTTCAATAATTTTTTTGTTGGATGCCTTTATCAATAAGGATAATAACTTGTCACTTTGTCTCATGTTCATTATGACTAAGAATGAGGTTACCATTAAGGTCTCCAATCACAAAAACAACATTAACTATATATGTAAGGTTTTATTTCATAAAAAATAGCCGTGTGCTTATTATGTGTTTATGAATTATCAAAACAAATCATTAAACGGATCGCTAATAAGTGCAAATGATGGACAATGAGTTTATACTTCAGTCGTCTCATATTCAAACTTTAATAGCACATTTCCCCCCTATCAAAAGATTATGGTATTAGTAGAGTGCTACATCGTCGAGATGACTTCGCTTGCCAGTAGACGGTTCGACCAAGGAAATGAGCAAGCAGCGATGGATTAAACTCGAAAACTATATGAACTTAATGCAATGCTTGTTTTGACAAAAAAATTAGGACAAATGTTGATAAGCATATTTTGTATACACATTTTCACAAACATACAACACATAAATATTTAAACTCTTATGGTATATGTAAAAGAAAATACCACTGAATTGTATGAAGATAGTCCAATTGGATTTGTTCTCTTTTTTTATTTCCTTAAAAGGATTTAAAAGTTTGGCTCAAAGCAATCAATTACATAGACTGGTTATTGATTTGTACTATGGAAAAGTTGAAGCCTCCTTCCTACGAAAACAGTACATGGTACCAACCAATACCCCCGCCCGTTAAGGAAAATACAAAGGAAGAGTGAGAGAAATATAGTCGTTTTCTTGTTGTTTGTGCAAAACCCATAAGAGGTAAAAAAGCGTAGATTTTTGCTTGGCCGGCAGGTAAAAAAACGTAGTTTAAAATAGCTAAAAAAAAGGACCCGGACCCGGACCCGGAAAAAAACTCAGTGGAGGGTGGGCTGTGAGGGAGATAATCGGAAAGAAAGAAAAACAAAATTTCACGAACAAACGCACACTTGACACACATACAAACACACACTCTCTCTCTCTCTCTCCCCTATTGCGCTGTTGAAGAAAGAAATCCATATTTTTGTTGCTGAGTTTTTATTTTTTATTTTTCCCGTTGTGCCGCCACTGTTTTATGCGCCTCCATCATCCTCTTCGTCACCTAGGGTTTCTAGGGTTTTCAGACCCGTTTCTGGGATTTTCTGGGGCTTTCCGAGCTGGATTCTCTTTCTTTCATCAGGCGAAGCTCCATGCGCCGCTGGTTCAGCGGCTTCGTTGATTAGCCCCATCACACCACACTCCCTATCTCGCTCCTCCGCTCTCCAGCTTTCTCGATCCCAATAATACCTAGGGTGTGACTGCTTCCATTGCTTTTTAGGGCATGGTTTTTCAATTAGGACGAACATTGATTGCTCTTTTACTTGTGTTCTGAGGGTTTTCGATTTGAATGGCATTGGGGGATTTGATGGCCTCCCGGTTTTCGCAATCCTCCGTGGTCGTGGTCCCAAACCACTTGGATGACTGCGCCTCCAGTCACGAAGACGGCGATTTGAGCTCGCAGAGAAGGGAATCCGAGACTGCTAGTAGTAGTTATGGAAATGCCACGGCCACCACTGCTACGAGCATGGCCTACTTGCCCCAAACCATTGTATTGTGTGAACTTCGGCACGACGCCTTCGAGGCTTGCGTGCCACTAGGTCCATCTGATAGTGGTCTGGTCTCCAAATGGCGGCCTAAAGATCGAGTAAGCTCTTCTTTTCAGTACATGCTCTTCATTTTTCTCATTGTTCCTGTTGAGATTATTGTAGTACCAATAATTGTTAATCATATGATCATTGACATGAGATTCCTTATCACAGTTCTATTATTAAGCTAATTTGGTAGGAAATGATGGCTCATTTTCACTTCAATATGTTAGTAGATTACTTATTGCAGAAAATGAAAGCTGTAGTTAAAGCACCATTAATTCAATATTTTTAATGTTATAAAGTAGTTTTTTTTTCTTCTTCTTTCTCATGGATTATCAGCATCAATTTTCTTGAGAGTTTGGAAATTAGGCATTTGGTACTGTGGCTAGGAAGTTTTAACATTCCCTTTCAAATTTTATGTCGTTGAAGTCATAATTCTAGTTTGATAGGCGAGAAACCTTGTCCGTTTCTGATATTTAGGATCAATAGCTCATTAGCAGATAAAATCCAAGTCTTCCACTCCTCCCCTCGATAAAGTTAACAGATTACCAGAGTGAATAAGTCATGAGATCCCAAATAAGTGCTGAACTGAACCTTTCTTGGCAACAAGGATTAATCACTCCAGAAGCCACCTTGTTCACAATTCAGTTGCCAGTGATATCCTTTCTGAAACTCCTTATTGTAAGCAAACATTTTCTTTTTCTTGCCTTCTTAAAGGCGAAGGTTGCTTTCAGTTTGTAACAAGGGTTAATTTTTGGTTTATGGCCTTGGTGATCCGTTAAAACCTCCCACAGTGATGTGATATTTCTTTTATCGATTAGTTTCAGAAGGATGTGGGTATGTCCTGGGAGAATTTCAATCAACCATTACATGTATCATATGACAAGTAGAATTAGTATAATGGTTGGTGAACTTCAATCTGGGACAAAAGGTTAGTTTCAATACCACATTATTCACTTTCAATACTTGAGACCAAGAAAGGACACAACTTCTGCTTTTATTGGGGATTTTCAAAGCATCATTGCTTGAACTGTTACAAATTCTGAAGGCTTCCACTCATGGAGGGTAGATCTGAGGGAGTTAGGTGCAGTAATGGGGCTGAGTCACAGAGAATGCCTAGGTTCCCAACCTCGCAGTGTAGCCTGTAAGTGAAGTTTCATGGCAGTGCCAATGTTGGTTGGAATATGTTATCTGTTAAAACCCTGTTTTTTGTTTATATTTCTAAAATACTGACACATCTGTGCATTTTCTCAGTCGGCAAGTTGAGACTCATAAGTAAAATCGTTGTTTCTTGTAACATGGAAAATTGCCCAACCTCCCCATCCTATAAAGTAGGCCACAACTATAATTCATCTGGCATGGTGTTTAACATATGAGATGAAGCTGATTCAAGAAAAGTGAACTTGTGGAAGTCATGTTCATTGCTTTAATATGAAAAAAGGAAATCCTGATAATATGTAAAACTTTCTGCATTTTTTCAGTTGTCAACGGAGTGGTAAAAGTATTTTTCTATAGAAAATTTTGGAGCCATAAATTCACCCTTACTAGAGAGTTGTTAATTTCTCTGTGTCTTGGGGATGTTTTGTGAGATTGGCAACTTGATGTTGTTTTGTTATGGTTAAACCTGTGGTCATGTAATCATGTTGTAGCGGTAAAGTTTGTCATCTTTGAAGAATTTCACAGATGCATCTTTTGCAATTTGAAATTTTACTGCAGTGTGATTTGGCTTCTTGAATTACACTCTCTCCATTCATTAACTTTCCTATATGTTGCTTAAAAGAAAATTGGGAGTGTGGCGATGGAAGTCTAGAACTGCAAATTTTTGTTTTATGTTTTATGTTATGAACTTTAATCCCTATTCTTCAAATAAATCCTAATTAGAGCCTTTCCCTATGTTAAGCTTAGTTCCTTGTTTAAGTTCTGATTGAAGATTCTCACATTATTGTAGTCGTTACTATGTGATTGCTTTGGTTTAACTTTCAACTTCTTTGCAGATGAAGACGGGATGTGTAGCTCTAGTACTATGTTTAAACATTAGCGTTGATCCGCCCGATGTAATTAAGATATCTCCCTGTGCCCGAATGGAGTGCTGGATAGGTGCTTTTACACTGCTGATTCTTACTGCTGCTTTAGTTTGTTGGTTGTGTATTGGTTATTAATTTTTTTCTTTTGCCCTTTGGGTTGGCATATTGAGTTTTTACTACTAGTTGGATCAGAGGGGGTGACTTCAAGATCCTCTGGTCCATTTCTCAATAACCAAAGCACCTTGGAATTGCTATGGCTAATAATTTACTGTGAATAAAATTAGAGACTGGTTTAAGTTATTCACCTAATATGTAAGGAAGTTTGAATTGTTTTTGTTAATATCTTGTTGTACCCGTTATAATTAAATGAGTAAATGCATGTTGCAATTTGTTTGAGTTAAGTATCTTATCTCATCCACAGACTCATGCAGTTCAACTAAATCATCTCTTGAGAAACTCCGTTTTTAAAAATCTTTCTGAATTGTTTGATTGTGGTGAAAAAAGGAAATGTGGCTTCATCCTTGATGCATCCGTACTATGTTAAACCAGTCAGTCTCCCATTTAATCAGATTTGGTTGTTTGCCACCTTTCGTGTTTGGTTCCTTTGTTTCATGGTATTTGACTCTATGTTTTTTATAATTATCTCTAGGACTCCCTTGGAGACTCCTAAGATACTCATTGAGGCCGTTTTCTATTTATGCATGTTGCTGTTATATATATATATATTGCATATTCCTTGCTTGGTTGCCAAGAGGGGTGCTCGAATTTGGGGTCTACACAACCATTACAACTCAAACAAATTCAGATTATCCCTTTCGTTTATCATCCCCTTCGCAACCAAATATAAAAAAATGACAATTGGAATGTTTCTATTTTGTTTCTTTGTTGAATTTACCATTTGATTAATCTTTTCTTCTGTCTTCAGATCCATTTTCTATGGCTCCACAAAAAGCTCTTGAAAAAATTGGTAAAACCTTGAGTGAACAGTATGAGAGGTGGCAACCAAAGGTGAGAAACCATTTTTTTGGGGCGTGCATTCTGTTATTTTTATTGTTTCAAATTGATTATTAATGTGGGCTGACAATGTTTTTTCAGGCACGCTACAAGGTTCAGCTTGATC
>NW_023010248.1:0-28609 GCF_902201215.1 Prunus dulcis | reverse complement strand
ATTTCCTTTTGTATAGATATTATGTAATTAGGACTTTATCTTAGTTTCCTACTATAACCCTACTAGGGTTTGTACTCTTGTATTATAAATACCTCCTTTTGGAGAATGAAATATAATCTGAAAATATTCTACCCATTTTGTTTGACATGGTATCAGAGAAAACTTTTCTAGTGACCTATGTGTTGTGCCCACCCGTATTCTAGCCCCATATTTTTTCTCTACCCGTTCCGTATGTGCCCCCCTCTGGGTTTGTGACTTGTGTTGTCGTGTTCGTGCCATTCCTGTCTTCGTGCATCTGCCGTATTTACGTCTTTGCTGTGTTCCACTATGCACTCTGCTGTGTTCATACCTCTACTGTGTTCTTGCCTGTCTTCGTGCATCTGCTGTATTTGTGCCTCTATTGTGTTCCATTGTACACTCTGCCGTGAGCTGTTGAATTTCTGCTGCAATCATGGGTGATAATTCCTTTGTTGATGCTGTTGCTGTTTCTTCTGGAAATTTATATGGTTCAGACTGTATTCCAGGTACTAGCTTCAATACTTGGATAATTGATACTGGTGCTTCTGATCATATGACTTATGATGCTACATTTTTTTATGAGTTGTCTAGTAACACCTATGACCCATACATAACTAGTGCTAATGGCTTGCCCTCTCCAATTACTGGCGAGGGCACAATCTCTCTCACTCCTACTTTGTCATTGTCTCGTGCGTTACTCGTTCCCAATATCCATTGTAACTTGTTGTCTGTTGGCCGATTAGTTGATACACTTATTGCTTCTGCTACTTTCTATCCTACACATTGCTCTTTTCAGGATCTCAAGACTTGCTAGACGATTGGGCATGGTAAACGGATAGGGGGTTATATTATTTGACATTGCCTTCTGCACCAGTTCGTGATCGTGTCATTCATACTGTTCAAAGTTACAATGTCAAAGACAAACAACAAATTTGGTTATGACATCGTCGCTTGGGACACCAGTCATTTGGCTACCTTAAGCATCTGTTTCCATCTTTATTCCGCTCTTGTGATGAGTCTAGTTTTAAGTGTGAGACATGTATTTTGGCCAAGAGCCATCGCACTGTGTTTCCTTTGAGTGACAGTAAAGCTGCAAAACCTTTTGATTTAGTACATCCGGATGTATGGGGACCTGCTCGTGTGACTTCTAATGGTTTCCGTTGGTTTGTTACTTTTATTGATCACTGCACTTGCCTAACATGGGTGTATTTGATGAAGAATAAACATGATGTTGCTTCTATTCTTCCTGAATTTTGTGCCATGCTGTCTACTCAGTTTCATGACCGAGTCAAAGTGTTTCGACTGATAAAGGAGGTGAATATGTGAATAATCCCTTGACCCATTTTTTCGTAACCAAGGCATTATCCACCAAACTACTACTCCATTCACTCCTTAGCAGAATGGTGTGTCTGAACGCAAGAATCGTCACTTACTTGAAGTTGCCCGCTCCCTTCTATTGGACATGTCTATTCCCCATCATCTTTGGGGCCATGGTGTTTTGGCCGCAACATATCTGATTAACTGTACTCCTAGTCGGGTTCTTGATTTCAAGACTCCGCTCGATATATTGTGTGCCCATACTTCTCCGGTCTCTGTCTCTAAGTTGCCTCCGAAGGTGTTTGGGTGTGTTACCTACGTTCATGTCTACTCTCATCAACGGAGTAAACTGGATCCATGCGCTCTCCGCTGTGTCTTCATTGGTTATTCTACTACTCAGAAGGGTTATAAATGCTATCATCCTCATACTCAGAAGGTGAATATTACTTTGGATGTGACTTTTCATGAAGAGGTACCATATTATGTTCCTCCCTCCTCTCCAATTCAAGGGGAGAAGGGGAGTAAATTGTAGAGTATCGGATTGCAGGATCTGGAACTTAGAGATGTGGGTGAGGATGATACAAATTATGATCTCGGAGAGAAAACGATCGGTCTCCTAGTAGATAGCGACCGGTTGCACAGGTGTGGAGCAGAAGAGGAAGCACTCTGCCTAGAAATTACCAGTCGCCCAGATGTGCACGACCGGTCGCATGACCTGATGCCTGACAATAATACACTCTGCCTGGAAATGATCGGTCACCTAGATGATAGGGACCGGTCGCTTGACGCTAATCCGGATACACTCTAGCTGGAAACGACCGGTCGCCCAGATGGGTGCGATTGGCCGCCTGGGTCAATTGATGCTATTCCATGTGTTTCCTGCGAAGACGAGTTTGATACAATACCCCCCTCTGCCCTGCCGTTGCCCCAGTCTAATCGTGATACTGAGTCAAGTGAGTTAATTTCTCCAGATATGTCTGTGTCTACTTATCAATTACCCCCACGAACTACTCGTGGAAAACCCAAAGTACAATATTCTCCTGATATACATGCCAAATCGAAATATCCCATTAGCCATTATGTCACAAATCATCGTTTATCTAAGTCATATGCATCATATTTGTGTCAATTATCTAGTGTATGTTTTCCAACTAAGTTGTAGGATGCTCTATCTGACCCCAAATGGACGGATGCCATGAATGTGGAAATGGATGCCTTAAACAAGAATAAGACGTGGGATCTAGTTCCTTTGCCACAAGGGAAGAAAGAAGTTGAATGCAGATGGGTGTTTACTTTGAAGCATAAGGCTGATGGTTCCATTGATCATTACAAGGCTAGATTGGTAGCCAAGGAGTATGCTCAAACATATGGAGTGGATTATCTGGAGACATTTGCTTCAGTGGCAAAGCTCAATACTATGCGTGTGCTTTTATCCCTTACTGCTAACCACGATTGGCCCTTATTGCAGTTTGATGTCAAAAATGCATTTCTACATGGTGACCTCCAGGAAGAGATTTACATGGATCTTCCTCCTGGTATTCATGTGACCTCTAAGGAGGGTGTTGTATATAGACTGCGGAAGTCCTTGTATGGATTGAAGCAATCTCCAAGAGCGTGCTATGGAAGATTTGCTGCATCTATGAAGAAATTTGGGTATATGCAAAGTAATTCGGATCATACTTTGTTTCTGAAGCGCTGCAAAGGTAAATTGACAGCTTTAATAATTTATGTTGATTATATGATTGTAACTGGAGATGATCAGACAGAAATACAGAGTCTCCAAAAATATCTGGCGTATGAGTTTGAGATGAAATCATTAGGTGACTTGAAGTAATTTCTAAGGATTGAAGTTGCCAGATCTAAGCATGGTATTTTCTTGTATCAAAGGAAGTATATTTTGGATTTACTTGCAGAAACTGGAATGTTGGATTGTAAACCAATTGATACTCCTAGTGAACAGAATCACAAGTTGGGGTTATATCCTGATCAAATTCCTACTGATAAGGAGCGCTATCAACGGCTTGTGGGGAAATTAATTTATTTAGCTCATATAAATCCTGACATTACATATGCAGTGAGTGCAGTGGGTCAGTTTATGCACTCGCCTAGTGAAGACCATATGGGAGTTGTGACGTGTATTTTGAGATATCTCAAAGTAACTCCTGGCAAGGGGTTAATATTTTTCAAGTATGGTCATATAGATGTGGAAGGATACACAGATCCTGATTGGGCAGGTTCAGCTACTGATAGGCGTTTTATGTCTGGGTATTTTACGTTTGTTGGTGGTAATCTTGTTATTTGGATGAGCAAGAAACAAAAGGTGGTGTCTCGAGCTAGTGCTGAGGCTGAGTATCGTGGGATGGGCCATGGCGTATGTGAGTTACTGTGGTTGAGGAGATTATTGAGAGATCTTAGCTTTGGACCTAAGAAACCTATGGATTTATATTGTGACAATATGGCTGCAATTGCAATTGCACATAACTCGGTACAACATGACCATACAAAGCATGTGGAGGTTGATCGAAATTTCATTAAAGAGAAGTTGGATGCGAAGATTGTTTCCTTCCCGTTCATCAGTTTTGAGTATCAGTTAGCCGATGTCCTTACAAAAGCCGTTTCTACCAGTAACTTCCTCAACTCGCTTGACAAGTTGGGCATGTGCGACATCTTTGCTCCAACTTGAGGGGGAGTGTTAGCGAGATCCTAGTGCAATTAGGAGATTTACTTCCTAATATATTATGATTCTATTTATTTCCTTTTGTATAGATATTATGTAATTAGGATTTTATCTTAGTTTCCTAGTATAACCCTACTAGGGTTTGTACTCTTGTATTATAAATACGTCCTTTTGGAGAATGAAATATAATATGAAAATATTCTACCCACTTTGTTTGACAATTCCTTTGCTAATTCAATATGTTTAGTAAACAGCTTAATGGGAATGATTCTCCACATACCGATTCAGTAGTTCTCTAATTCCTAAATTCTTTGATTCTTTACTTTCTCCATTACTGATACGTAAACATGCCCTACAAGTTGTAAGCATATCAACAACTTTGAGCTAGCTAAAATAGTTTACCCTTCAACATGGATGAGTCCCTTTCCCACAATGATGAAGCCCATGCATCATCATCGCATTCCGGTCGCAGGCGCGGTGGTTGGATCACTTTCCCATTCATTACCGGTCTCTCTCTTTCTCTCCATCTCTTTCATTTTATTAGTTTGCTAACTCGCACTAGTGTAGTGATTGTAGAACATAGTATCCGAGTTATGATTATGAACTTCTATATTGCGCAGGGGCTTTGGTAGGCCTGACACTTACAGCCGGAGGATGGCTCTCAAATTTGATTGTATTTCTGACTGAAGAATTCAATGTAAAGAGCATTGATGCTGCTCAGATTGCAAATGTGGTTAACGGTTCTTCAAGTTTTTTCCCAATCATCGGAGCAATCGTAGCTGACTCTCTCTTTGGCTCATTCTCCGTTATCTCAATTTCCTCCTGCATTTCCTTGCTGGTAATAAAATAGTCAATCTCTTATTACATGCTTGTTCCATCTGTTCCTATTCTTTTGCTGCTGATTTATGTGAACACATGAATAAAACTTTTGATATGTACTTGATTTTAGTTGCTATTCACTTTTATTTGGCAATTGCTAGCTAAGTACTTGGGTGGAAATGCTTAATTTAGGGCCTTAAATTGAGGGACAAGTAGAGATGAATTATCTAACAATATAACATATCAGATATCAACATAACCTTTTAACTTGTTAAACTTCCTGCATAATCTTGGATTCAAATATTTTGTAGGGCATAATTGTCTTAGCATTAACCGCGATGCTGAATTCGTTGAGGCCTCAACCTTGTGTTGTGGGATCAGAGTTATGCCAACCCACTTCAATATTACAAGATGTAGTATTGTATACTGGTAAAGCTCTAGCTTCTATTGGCTTGGGCGGTACCCGCTATACCCTAGCAACAATGGGAGCAAACCAGTTTGACAAGCCTAAGTATCAAGCGAGTTTCTTCAACTGGTACTTCTTTACTCTAATACTCTACTACAGCTGTAGCCCTAACAGTTATTGTCTACATTGATAAGCCAATAACATTGTAGATGGGGGTTTGACCTATGTGTCCTTACCAACATAATTAACATTGATAAGCCACAAGGAAGTCCATTTGTTGCTTTAGCTCGTGTTGTTGTTGCCGCTTTTCGAAAAAGGAAACTCCAGCTCTCCTCCGAAAGCAAGGATTATATTATGATGGACATGATGGAGTGAAACAAGGCATGGTGACCGGAACACTTAGCACCAGTTTCAGGTACAAACTTTACAAGGTTAATTACTTGTATCGAAAAGTTATGCTATCTTACCAAACTCTTGTTGTCGGATAAATGCTTATGTTGTCAGAGAGTGAATCTTAGCCATCTTAGATTCTTAGTTTGGTGCGAGACAACAATTTCCTTTTTATAAAAAATATTTTTTTAAAAAAAAAACTAGTCAATGTCGTATAATATAGAGATCACGTAGAAATATGAGTTGAGAGATCGATTCAATTTTCGACTAAGAAATACAAACTTGATGTCCCCTCTTTGCATACAGATTCCTAAACCGTGCAGCACAAAAAAGTGAAGGAGACATCAGATCAGATGGTTCCATTGCAAAACCATGGAGACCTAGCACAATACAACAGGTCAAAGATTTCAAGACAATTATATGAATTTTGCCATTATGGTCAACAAGCATATTCTTAAGTGCCCCATTAGGAGTCCACTCCAGCACGATAGTCCTGCAAGCTTTAAGCATGGACCGTCACATTGGGCCTCATTTCAAAATGCCATCTGGCTCTGTTATAGTCATTGTCCTACTCTCTTTATTGCTTAGTCTTATTGAAGTCTGTTTTTCTGCTTAGTTTGTATTTCTTCTTTTTTAGTCCAGGTGTCATAGATTGATTGGTTTGATAGTGAATGGCTGAGATTGCTTTGATGTTTTGCATCCAGCTGGTACTGTGCTAACGGTTATATCCTTCACACACCAAGAGTGTGTTTGTTGTACCCTTCACTGAGCTAATGAGAATGTTCTCTCTGCTACACGTATAGCAGAGCAGTATTGGATTTCTTCAGCCTCTCTCTCTTTCATTCTCTCTTCTCTCCAAATCTAACTCTCAGATTGTAAAACTCTAACATGGCCTCAGAGCCAGGTTGCATCATTCAAAAGCTGGGCGTTGTTCTGTGAAGAATTTTGATCAAGGTGTGCTCACTCCAAGCTCACGAAGCTGACTGAGTTTGATCAAAGTGATTCTAAAATACATAATGGCTGGATCTGGAAGCTCAGAGTCTAGAATCCCCATGTTCTCAGGTGAGAACTATGAATTTTGGAGGATTAAGATGGTAACCATATTCAGATCTTATGGTTTATGGGGTTTAGTAGAGAAGGGTGTTTCAATCCCAGATTCACAAACGAAGAATGAATCTGAGGATGGTTCAGAAGAAGAGATTGATGAGAAAACAGCTGCTATTCTCATGAAGGATGCGAAGGCTTTAGGTATCATTCAAAATGCTGTTTCTGATCAGATTTTTCCCAGAATTGCAAATGCTGACTCTGCAAAGATGGCTTGGAATCTGCTATATTCAGAATATCATGGTGGAGAGCATGTTAGATCGGTAAAGCTTCAAAATCTTAGACGTGAATTTGAATACACTAGGATGCGTGATAGTGAAACCTTATCTGAATATCTTACTAGACTAACTGAATTGATTAACCAAATGAAAACATTTGGTGAAGTTCTGTCAAACGAGAGGCAGGTTCAGAAGGTGTTAATTAGTCTAAGTAAGAAGTATGACCCTATATGCATTGTGATTGAAAACACAAAGACACTAGAAACTGTGGATTTGCAGGAAGTAATTGCAATTTTGAAGAGTCAGGAGCAAAGGCTTGAAATGCATAGTGTTGATACAGCTGAGAAGGCATTTGCCTCATTCACTGTGAATGCAAAGGGTCAGAATAAAAACACTTCTCAATCTGGTTCATCTAAGTCACAGAAAAGCTGGAATTCTAAAGGGAAGTCATGGGAGGCAAAAGACAAGTCACAGCAGAATAATTATTCTGCACAGAACCACACTTCAACTCAGTTCTCAAATCAGGAAAACACAAAGCCTCAATGCAAGGTGTGTTCAAAGCATCACTTTGGTGAGTGCAGGTATAAGGGAAAACCAAAATGCTATAACTGTGACAGATTTGGACATCTTGCTAGAGACTATACAGTGAGCAAAAATGTGCAGAAGGCTAATTGTGTAAATCAAATGGAGGTAACAGGAAACCTGTTTTATGCAAATTGCTCAACCACTGAGATCAAAGCCAATGAATGGTATATTGATAGTGGCTGCAGCAATCATATGACAGGAAATTTAGAATTACTGGCTGATGTGAGAACTAATGTAGCTGGGAGAGTACAAATGCCAACTGGTGCACTAGTGAGTGTAGCTGGTATTGGTTCACTATGTATTGATACAGCAAAGGGCAGGAAATACATCAGAGAAGTAATGTACCTGCCAGGATTGAAAGAAAATCTGCTAAGTGTTGGGCAGATGGATGAACATGGGTACTGTCTGGTGTTTGGAGAAGGAATGTGCAGGGTATTTGATAGCCCATCCATGGATTATCTCATCACAAAGGTGGAAATGAAGAGTAACAGATGCTATCCTGTCTCTTTTATGGCTGAAAAACAGTTACTAATGAAGACTAGTTTTCTTCAATCCCCATGGATTTGGCACAAGAGACTTGGTCATCTGAATTTTGGAGGATTGAAGCAGCTAAGGGATAAAGAAATGGTACATGGTTTACCACAATTGGAAGAACAAAGTGGTGTGTGTGAAGGGTGCCAATTTGGAAAACAGCACAGAAATGTTTTTCCAAAAGATCAAGCTCAAAGAGCAAGCAAAGTACTAGAGCTAGTACATGTGGATCTCTGTGGTCCCATGAGAAATGAGTCTGTTGCAAGGAACAGATATTTCATGCTGATTATAGATGATTTCACAAGAATGATTTGGGTATACTTCTTGAGAAACAAGTCAGAAGCCTTCTATTGTTTCAAGAAGTTCAAGTCCATGACTGAATTACAAACTGGACACAAGGTGCAGTGCATAAGAAGTGACAGGGGTGGAGAGTTTCTGTCTACTGATTTTTTGGAGTTCTGTGAAGCTAATGGCATTCAAAGGCAGCTTACAATGGCCTATACTCCTCAGCAGAATGGAGTAGTTGAGAGGAAGAATAGAACTGTCATTGAGATGGCAAAATCAATGTTACATGAGAAGGGAATGCCTTATTTCCTATGGACAGAAGCTGTGCATACAGCTGTCTATTTGCTGAACAGATGTCCTACCAAAGCTCTCAACAACATTACTCCATTCGAAGCATATAGTGGAAGGAAGCCTGGAATTGCACACTTGAAAGTGTTTGGTTCTCTGTGTTATGTTCATGTGCCAACTGAATTGAGACACAAGCTGGAACCTAAGAGTACAAAGGGAGTGTTTGTGGGATATGCAACTTGTGAAAAAGGATATAGAGTTTTTGATCCTATTTCTAACAAGCTTCTACTGTCAAGGGATGTCACATTTGATGAAGAAAATGCTTGGCATTGGACAGACAAAGATGGTTCAGATATGACATCATACTCAATTGAAGACCAAATAGATTTGGATTTGAAATCTGACAGTTCAAATGATAACTCTATTGGTACACCTCAGACTTCGGATATGCAAGAGAACACTGCATCAACTCCAGGTGTTATAAGCAGTGAAGAAAGAAGAACACAAGCTTATGATCACACCCCCTAAAATGGAGAAGGCTAGATGATGTTCTAGCTCAGTGTAACTTGTGTATCATGGAACCAGAAAAATATGCTGATGCTGCTCAGGATGAATCTTGGCTTAAGGCTATGGAAGATGAACTGCAGATGATTGAAAAGAATGAAACATGGGAATTGGTAGATAGACCAACTGAAAAACCAGTGATTGGAGTTAAGTGGGTGTACAAGACAAAGCTGAATTTGGATGGCTCTGTGCAAAAGAATAAAGCAAGATTAGTGGCTAAGGGGTATGCTCAGAAGCCTGGACTGGATTATAATGAGACTTATGCACCTGTAGCCAGATTGGACACCATTAGAACACTTATTGCTCTAGCAGCTAAAAAGGGTTGGAAATTGTTCCAGCTTGATGTGAAATCTGCTTTCCTTAATGGTGTGTTGCAAGAGGAAGTTTATGTCAATCAGCCTGAAGGTTTTGTAATTAAAGGCAAAGAAGACAAGGTTTATCGTCTGCATAAAGCTCTTTATGGTCTGAAGCAAGCCCCAAGGGCTTGGTATGGAAAGATGACAACTACTTCACTCAATGTGGTTTTGTGAAAAGCTTAAGTGAAGCAACCTTGTATACCAAAGTGAGGGGAGATAAGGAGATTCTAATTGTGTCTATCTATGTAGATGACATAGTGTACACAGGGAGCAGTCAAGCATTGTTGGCTGAATTCAAAGAAGACATGATGGCTAAGTATGAGATGACTGATTTGGGCTTACTTCATCATTTCCTTGGCATGGGAGTTGTTCAGACTGAGTCTAGTATATTTCTACATCAAAAGAAATATGCTAGCACCTTGTTGAGCAAGTTTGGTTTGACTGAGTGCAAATCTGTGACAACACCTCTTGTTGCCACTGAGAAACTAGCTAAGGATGATGGGAGTGGAGCTGCAAATGAAGAACAATACAGAAGCATTGTTGGTAGCTTGCTGTACTTAACTGCTACAAGACCTGACATTATGTATGCCTCAAGTTTGCTAGCTAGATTCATGCACTGTCCTACAAATAGACACTATGGAACAGCAAAAAGAGTTTTGAGATACATCAAAGGAACTCTGGACTATGGTCTTGAATATGTGAAAGGCAAAAGTTCATTTCTAATTGGCTACTGTGACAGTGATTGGGGAGGATCAGTTGGTGATTGCAAGAGCACATCAGGGTATGCTTTTAGTTTTGGAAGTGGGGTATTTTCTTGGGCCTCAGTGAAACAGAACTGTGTTGCACTGTCTACTGCAGAAGCTGAGTACATCAGTGCAGCTGAAGCTACTACTCAAGCTATTTGGCTTCGATTTGTGCTAGAGGATTTTGGAGAGCTTCAAACTGAAGCTACTCCATTGCATTGTGATAATATCTCAGCAATTGCAATCACTAAAAACCCTGTATTCCACCAGAAGACAAAGCATATTGACAGGAGGTATCACTTCATCAAGGATGCATTGCAAGAAGGTGTAATCAATCTGGAATACTGTCCCACGAATGAACAATTGGCTGACATTTTTACCAAATCTTTGGCCAAAGACAGATTCAATTATCTCAGAGGCATGCTTGGAGTGAAATCACCTCAAGACTTAAAGGGGAGTGTTGAATTATAAGTGCTTAAGTTGATTTCTTGATTAAGAAGTCTGTTTTTCTGCTTAGTTTGTATTTCTTCTTTTTTAGTCCAGGTGTCATAGATTGATTGGTTTGATAGTGAATGGCTGAGATTGCTTTGATGTTTTGCATCCAGCTGGTACTGTGCTAACGGTTATATCCTTCACACACCAAGAGTGTGTTTGTAGTACCCTTCACTGAGCTAATGAGAATATTCTCTCTGCTACACGTATAGCAGAGCATTATTGGATTTCTTCAGCCTCTCTCACTTTCATTCTCTCTTCTCTCCAAATCTAACTCTCAGATTGTAAAACTTTGCATTTTATTTAAGCACAGGTGTGATTAATTTGGTTCAGAGGGTTACAAGGTGGTTACCAAACGATATAAATAATGGGAAGCTAGACAATGAGTATTGGATGTTAGTTGTTGTTGGGGTGCTCAATTTTGGTTATTATCTAGTGTGCGCTAAGTTGTACAAGTATCAAAATGTTAAGGATGCAGATGTCAATTCTGGCTCTGCTGATAGTGAAAAGTGATGTTGTCAGTCCAATATTATATATTTCTACTATTGTTGATGAAAGAGATCCGTATTAACTGTTGAAAGGATTATCTCCCATCCGAAAATGAAAGTCTTATCTTAATAGTTTAACTGATCTTGAATTTTTTCATCTATTGTTAATTGGTTTTTGGTTACATGATTAAATTATTTTATTAACAACAAAATCGATGCGTGGAGAAGATTATTTTTCGTTTTCCTTGTCTTAAATTTCAAACTTTGCCGCAATGTAGAAAACGGAGCTTTGATGTTCATCCCCTCCAACCGTAAAATTATAGAATTAAAAAATATAAGAGCATTTCCACCAATGGTGTCATGGCAAAGAGTAAGGGCAAGAAAGGGTAGACACTATTCATGTGAATAGTGACTGCCCTACCCTTTTATTTTGCTTTTCCACCCATTGCCATGACAAGTAAAAGCAAGCATTATTCACATGAGATATGAGGAGAGGAATTTGTATGGAGTTTTGGTATGGGAAGTGAAGAACATGACTGGGTATTTATAGGAAAAAAAAATTAAATCTGAAATTTTTGGTATTTTTTCCCTTTTTTGTGTATTTAAATTGACATCAACATGAGATCTACAAATCTAGACAGCAGCTCAGGCAATTCTTGCCTTTGGGCTGACCGAGTAAATGGGGCCCATTTTTGCCCTGGCAATTGAGCACCGGTAAAAATGCTCTAATAGAAAGATTATTGGAGTAAAATTCTTGCTATTAGCTCCATCTTTTAGATTATATGCACATATTCAAAGGATTATCTGAAGAAAAAAAGAAGCTAATTATCTTGTAATTAGTATGTAAAAACAAACGTCCATAACATATAATATGATGGTATTTACCAAAAATAAAATAAAAGGACATATACAACCAACCCTGGTCCCTGCCTTTGTTGCCTATAAGAGCACTTCCACACATTTGTCATGGCAAAGGGCAAGGGCAAGGCAAGGGCTATTACTATTCATGTGAATAGTGGCAGCCCTTGCAAAAAGTAAGGTGTGTTTGCACTTGTTGCCATGGCAAAGGGCAAATACTATTATTATTATTATTATTTTATATATAAAAAAACATAATTAATTTGGATAATATTGGATAAGATTTTTGGGTTCCTACGTGTCAATATTTATTATAAAATTCATATCTCATAACTCGAATGAATTTTTCGGATAAGATTTTCTGTTTTAAATTTTAGATAAATTTCAAATTTCAAATTTCAGATAAGATTTTCATCCTCTAAAATCGTGCCACGTGTCATCTCAATCTGCCTAAATCTCTCAATAAAATCAGAGGCTCAGCTCATACCTCTCACACCAGATCTTCTCTATATTTTCATTTCTCAGATTTTAAATTTCATTCTCCATTCTCAATGTCAGACATGAGGAGATGCTTGAAGAGCCAAGAGCGAGAAACTAAAAAAAGAAGGCGTAGACGAGCTGAAGGAAAAAGGGTGCAGCAAGAAGAAGATGAACAAGTTGACATAGCAGTGGCTTTGCTTGATCAACAAAGCCAAGGCCACTGCCCTGGTTCACAAGTCGGTTGTGGCCCGAATGTGGACAGACATAGGCATTCTCGGGGTAAGAATCTTTTGGAAGATTATTTTATCCCAAATTCTTTGTTCTCTAATGTTGATTTTTAAGGGCGATATAGAATGCAACCCCATTTGTTCAATAAAGTCATGCATGATATTTGCAATTACCATGCATACTTTGTTCAAAAGTGTGATGGTGCTAGGCTTTTGGGACTTCTTCCGGAGCAAAAGCTTACAGCTGTTATACGAATGCTAGCGTATGGTTCATCTGCGGATCAGGTGGATGAGATTGCTAGGATGGGGAAGTCCACTACTTTGGAGAGCTTGGTTGTGGTTTTTTTTATTTTTTTATTTTTTAGTTATGCTTTGGTTGTGGTTTTTAAAAAAAAAAATTATTATGTTTTGTTTGATGTATGAAATGTTTTGAATAAAAAGGTATTTTATTGAATGCTTTCTTTATTCACTCAAAAAAACTTAGCCTATAGCCCATCCAATCTTGTGGTTGGCTCCCTGCCTGCCTACTTGTTTTGTCTTGGAAAGAAGCGTCTCACGGTAACATCTTTCCCATGAATTGAGAATTTGATGTGATGTCTGAGGAAGACTTAACAACAACACGAGCAAACAGTGGCTGCGAATTTCGCTCCTCTGCTCCCATACATATTGCTTCTATACACTCTCCAAATTTCCTACATATCATATATACTTGACGCATTAAAACATTTAATTCAAATCTTATAATAATAGAGAATAACAAAATTATTTGTAACATCTTAACTAATCGTGTGTTGTGCCGTCTCTAAATAGAGATTCGACCCAATGCGTTATACGAGAATATATGATCAGTTACCATGTTAGAAACATAGAAATACTCTAACTAATACGAAAAAAGAGAGCAGAGAAGCACCTTGTAAAGAAGCCTCTGAGTTCTTCTTCTGAAACAGGATGGCCCCTTGAGAAGGTCAAGAACAAAGTTATTTCATTCTTGTCAGCATTAGGCTGGTGCCGATCAGGTCTTTCATCACATGCTTCTTGGGCTGGCAACGAAGGTTGAGCCTCAACAACATTAGGATCAACGCACAAATTAACTGAATTTTGAAACCCTTGTTGCACTATTAGACCATTCATCAAATGCAACTATGGATATATTGGAACTATATATCACTAAAAGCTCTCTCACACACTTCGTTCACAAAGTCCTCCATGATTTGCTTGGTGTGTTCCTTGTTAAACACAGAACTTAGTGAAACTTTTACCGGAACAAGAAGACGCAGTTTTGGAAACTGGCTATCAATGTCCTCGAATGGAGGATGAATGCAATCTGAATACAAACGTTTCAATAACTCGAAAGACTCGTTTGCCAAGTCATTGAAGAATGGATCGTGCAAAAATAAGGTATTCACCATAAATTTCTGGCCAATACTTTGTCTTTCAAGCGTGTGCCAAAGGGCTACGATATACTTGGATAGGATAGGGTCAAAACCTAACCCCATCAAGAGTCGAGAATATATGTTGCGATCGATTGTATGGAAAAGCTTAAGTTCTTGAAGGCCTCTGTCAGAAGATTTCATGGTGATATAAGTGGCAGTACTTCTTGGAGTGGTTGGAGAGAGAGAGAGAGAGAATTTGGATTTTGACTTCTTCTAGTGAAATTAGGTTTCCTTATTTCAATTGGGAAAAAAAAAAAAAAAGTTTCTATTTTGGTTTAACACTACTACAAAAAGTGAAAAAGACGATCAGAAAAAACCGTCGTCGTGTTTAGAAAGATGACGGTAACAAAAAACCATCGTGGATAAGTAACTCAAACACCTAAAAAATTGAGATCCGTTTGGATATTTTTTTTAAACGACACACCAAATTAAAAAGTGTCGTCTTATTAAAAAGGTTTTCTTCAGAGAAACTCTGAGCCCAAAAACAACGACAGCAGCTATGAAGCCACTAATGTAGAAAGTAAAGACGACGGTTTACCAAAACAGCTGCCGTGTTAACTCCTAAATAAACATGACCAAATTTTCTTAGTCAGCGTCGTATAATCCAAAGGAATCCAAGTTGGTATATTACAAAATTTGGCCGTATTAAATCAATGTACCACGACGATAAAGATAAATTTATCGACTTATTATTTGGCAGTGTACTACGACGATATCTATAACTCTACTGTCCGCATAAGTTTGTAGTAACCACGTCAGTTTGTTCAATTAACGACGTATAATATTATTTTACCACGTCATGAAGTTAAAAGCACCGTCGTATTTATTCATTTTATACGTCTGACCTTATCTATAAACCGTCGTCTTAATTTTTATTGCTTTTTAAGATTTATTTCTGGATTTTTGTAGCCTACGACAGTAGATCAACAAAATGACAAGAATTGAAAAAAACCACGACGGTTTATATAGAAAACCGTCGTCACAAGCAAATTAAAATGAGATCCCAAGAGATATGAAATCTTACCAGTGGGATCTGTGTTCCTCATCATAATCGAACCACCAATGTGAGAAAGACAATATTTTAGACGTTGATGACGTATGTGTTTTTGTGTTTTTCATATACACAAAAGCACATACACATCAAAATTCAAAATATTTGCCTCTAAAATTTGAAGACGGTAAGATTTGGGAAAGACAATGTTTTAGACATTGAAGATGTATGTGTCTTTGTGTCTTCGAGATACACAAAGGCACATACACGTCAAAATCCAAAACATTTGCCTCTAAAATTTGACTACGGCAAGCTTTCATAAAGACAATTTTTTAGAAGTTGATGATGTATGCGTGTTTGTGTCTTTCAGATAAACAAACGCACACACACATCAACATTCAAACTATTGCCTCCAGAGAGGTGAGAGAGCGCCAAGGCCTGAAGTGAGGACGGCAGCCAAGGGCAAGAAGAAGTTGGAACCCTAATTGAAAACTGAAAGTGAAAGAACACGAGAAAAAACCCAATTTATACAAATAATCATCACTAACCACGTTGGTCCTCTTATACATCGCGTAGTCTAATAACAAAAATTAACGTCGTTTAGTACTAAATAGGGACATATTAAAGCATGTACCACGTCAGAAAAAGTAAATTGCGGTGGTGTAAACTCTAACCACGTCGATTTGGTAAACTAAATTCATTGACTTTTAAAACCAACAATGACGGTTCTCTATAAGCGGGCGGCGTCGTAACTTATAATATCACTTCTTCAAAAGTAAACCTTTTCCGTGTAAAACCTAGATAACCATGTTGGTTTCGGAATACCAAAAGTCAATTGGCTTTATTACTAACCATGTCGATTTCTACTATTTTTAACGTCGTTGTAAAGTCGTACTAGGGCGATTTTTGACAAAACCGTCGTCTTATTGATCTTTGGGACAATATAAAAACTTTTTCATCACCTAACCTAAAGTTTTACGTTCTCTCTAACCGATAAAAATTTTCAGTTTCCTCTCAGTTTCCCTCTCATTTCCCAAAAGCGGCGTGTTTGAATCTCTTCATCTTCATCGTCTTTGTCTCCAAAACTCCAAAGTTTACGTCAGAAGAAAACTTTCTTTGCAAGTCAAAGGTATTTTCTCACTCTGTATTTTTTTTTTTTAAAACATCATTTGAAGTTTTTTTTTTTTTAAAGAACGTGTCTGGAAACAAGAATCCGTTCAAAATGACAAAATCTTTCACTGGTTTGAATAAAATGACTAGTACCTCACTCTCACGTCGTATGAGGATGACGATTTTGTCTTGTATATGACCGTTTTATTCACACACCACGACGGTAATTAAATTCATGCTATTTCAAGTAGCACGACTGTAGTTAATAACCAACGTTGTGTTAGAATAAATACAACGTTAAATAAGATACAACCGTAGTCTTATTTGAAACGATCGTGGGAGAGAGAAATATGAGCAATTTTTTTTGTATGAACTCGTAATAAGATGACGGTTTTCTCTTACTCAAGTCGTTTTAAAGCGCTTACCACGACGGATTTTCACATCCATCGTTCTAAAGAATATCACAACGGTTTTGGTTTTTTTCCGACATCTTCACTGTAATATTACGTCATTCTTTTTAATTAAACATCATTTTTTTACTTGCAGTTTTTATTTCTCTCTAAACATGGTTTCCAAATCTAAAAGTAAGGAGGCTCAAGTATCAAAAGGTCAAAGCAAGGACCTTGTAGTTTTAAAGGCTCAAATGAGTGAAGCCAAATCTGTTCAAAGAAATCTCGTGAAGAAGATGAGATTTACTTCAACCTCCGAGAAATACCCAAGCTTAGCGACATTTGATGAGGAGCCAAAATCGACTTGCGGTATCAACACAATGAGCCGTGTTGTGAAGAGAAAAATTCAAAAGATTAAGCCCGTGGTTGAGTACAATAAAAGGGGCAAACCACATGTCAAGGTTGTTGTTCAGATGCAATCTTACATTGGTGTTTTGGCACTCACCAGAGTCCCTCTTATGGACAAGAAATGGACTCAATTGCCCAAGGACCTAAAGGAGCAAATTTGGGAAGCTGTTGAAGTGGCATATGTTGTTGGGGAAGAAGGCAAGAAGATGGTGCTATCGTCTGCCGTCAAAAAATGGAAGGATTTCAAGTCTACCCTTAACGAGGCAGTTTATCCTTCCATTCGCCAATGGCAAGGATAAGTTAAAAGAACCCCCTCAACTTTATAACTTCATAGAGAAATCGGAATGGGATGCCTTTGTAGCTTCAAGGTTATCCCCAGATTTTGAGGCTGTGCATTCTGAGCAGTCACAGAGAAGGAAAAAATGCGAGTACAACTATAGGTTGTCTTGAAAAGGGTATGTTGGATTAGAGGACGAATTAGAAGAAACCATGCCCGGTGAACAAATCGATCGTTCTCTTCTATGGAAGAAGGCAAGAGAAGATAAACAGGGAAACATCCATGATCCAGAGGTTGCAGAGAATGCAAAATTAATCGTCTCTCTCCCTCTGTTCTAAATTTGAAAAACATAGTTTTATAATTTACTTTAGACGTCGACTTTTTAATAACTGACGTTATAAAGAAGTACCACGACGGTGTAAATTTACTGCCGTTTCAAAAAGAATAGGACGTCGGTTTTTTGAGGAAATAGACGTCTGGAATGAATTACCACGAAGGTTTTTATTTCTGAGTTAGAATTTTTTTTTTTTTTTTTAAGTTTTACAACTATCTTCTTTTACTCACACACACACACACACACTCTCTCTCTCTCTCTCTCTCTCTCTCTCTCTCTCTCTCTCTCTCTCTCTCTGCATATGGTTTCTACACTATTTTTGGTAAAGAATGCTCTCTCTCTCTCTCTGCATATGGTTTCTACACTATTTTTGGTAAAGAATGCTTACTTTTGTTAAGTTTTTTTTAAAAAAAATCTTCATTTGAATTATACGACAGTTTTTTATCAAACTGAAATGAGACTGCACACACAACAACGATAATTTTTTACCGCCGTTTGAAACACTTTACGTTAGTTTTTTTTTTCAGAATTCGTCGTCTTCAAGAAAATACCACGACAGTATAGGTTTTTTATTTAGGGTCGTCTTTATTTTTTCTGTTTTACAGCTTTTACACACAAATTTTGTTTATACAATGGTTTTCTTTCCTACCGACGTTAGAATCTTACACAACAACGGTATTTTCTTACCGCCGTTTGAAATGAAGTACTACCACGTCAGTTTTTTAATTAATCCATCGTCGTCTTTGAACTACCACGACGGTATATTTTTTTTAAATCTGTTTTACAATCTATTCACTCACTAACATTCTCTCTCTCTCTCTCTCTCTCTCTCTCTCTCTCTCTCTCTTTCTCTCTCTTGTAAGCTGATTTAAAGAAACAAGTCTTCAAGGGCACTCTGACTGTCTCTGGGAGCAATGATGTTCTGACTTTAGCTTTGGGAACCCTAGAGCATGGTGGGAGAGTCAGAGGTGTTGGAGCTGGGGTTTTCCCAAGTCAATTCTTCAATTTGCCATGACAGCAGAGAGTAAAATTTGTTGACAAATTGAAGGAAATGTTATTGAGGCAGTCAGAGAGGAGACATTGAGGATTGAGGCTACGGCAAAGGAAACTGTTTTGGAGGCAGTTAGAGCAGAGAGGGAAATTATGTTGAAACAATTGAGTCAACTAATTCCTAATTTTGATCCCAACATGCTCAAAATTCCAATTACCCCAATTCCTTTACTTCCTCAAGAGAAAAGCCAAAAAAATCCAATGTCTGACAAAGCAAGCTGCTCGGGAGCCACAAATGTGAGACCCCTAGTTTTGGAGGAAGAAAATCTGAAGGTTGATGCTGATGTTGCTTAACAATAGCAAGACCAAATAGTAAAATCTTTGATACATTCTTTGTTCTACTTTTTAAATTTAAAATAGAAGACGGTTATTTTCCAACACCGACATTATGATTTTCAAACAATGACGGTATATATTTACCGCAATTTGAAATCACATAATAGGTCTGTTTTATCAAAGAACCGCCGTTGTGATTGAAATACCACAACGCTTTTACTTGTTTTATCTGCACAATATTTTGTCATTTTATTAGAACTTAAAATAACGACGGTTTCTGTTAACCCTCGTCTAAGTCATTTACCACATCAGTTATTTTTAATAACCGTCATCTAAGTTATTTACAAGCCTGCATTTTGCGTTTTATTTAGACGACAGTTTCATAGTTTTACGACGTTAGAACTTGTACACACAATGGCGAACCTACATAGGCGCAAGGAGGTGCACCTGCACCTCCCCTCATTAGAATAGATTTGCCCCTTTGTGCTAGCGCCCAAGGTTTTAAAGCGTTAAGTAAGGGTTTTGGAAATCACCTCAAGGAGCTAATCATTTGGCAAGTTACACATACTAGCATGGTTCAAGGCGATGCGAGGTGCACGATGTGTTGTAGAGGTGTCTCTAATGGAGGCTTAGGCATCTCTAATGAAGGCTGAGGAGATGGTTCACGAAGGAGGAAGATAAATCTATACGCTAATTTTCTTTTTCACAAACGACGTCTTCCTTTAGTTTTGTTTAATGAAACACACGTTTCATTGAAGTTTTTTAAAGTCAAACTCTACTGTTTTTGGTGAAATAAAACTCCTTTTCCTGCCCAAACTCTGACAAAATTAATAAATAAACAATAAATGAATAAAAACCTTACTTACAGTCCAACTAGTTAAAGTGAAACGTTGAATCTTGACCACTCTGTTGAAACCAAATCGTTACCACTGCAGCATATATGTATGTATAATTCCACAAACCTCCCCTAGCTTGTTCTTATTTCTTTAGCAAGTCAATCTAGATAAAAATAGTTTTAAGATTGATTATTTTGCTTCAATTACTTGATTACAGCTATTGTAATATATATATATTATTTTAATAATTATTTTAATATAATCTTTAATTTTTTTTAATTTTGTCCTATCAAACTGTTATTGCCCTTTCCTTAAAAACTTCATGGATCCGCCACTGTGTACACAACGACGGTTCCTTTTAACCGTCGTCTACATTAAATTTTTTATTGCTATTTAATCTTGTAGTTTGATTTGTCCATTATGATATTTTGCTTAACAACTAGATTTGCATCGAGTGTCTGTGGGGCTACGTCGAATATGTCAAATGTTTATATTTTATGTTGTGACTCATCCATCACATATATATGTACTTCATGGTAACTGCATTGCCAATCTTTAGAAGCCTATTCTGATATGGTTGAAACCTACTATATCTCCCTCGACTTTTTAACACATAAGTAGACAATTAAGCCACTTTGTCATTAATTGCAAATTTTAATCAGTTAACTCTTGCATTTTTTATTTCATTTTATAGTACACTCTCAATGCCAACTTCTTTAAGTGGTTATTTGTAGGGCACAAACCCAACAAAATAAAATAAAAAAACGTTGCCTTGTTAGTTCAACAAAAAGGAGCAGCTCTTAAGTTGTTATTTGGTTTATGAAGATAGTTCTTAAAAATTATATGTTTTGTTTGTTATTTGCATGTATAAAACTAATTTCACATGAAAATTACGATCATGTATAGTGTATTACTATGGATATATATGTTAAATTTTTAAAATTTTTTAAACAGTGGTAACTTTTGTTTGTTAAATGTTCTATACACAGAGGGTTTTTTAGATCCAGCATTGTGGAATGCTGAAATACATCATGGTGGTCAACTTCAAGACATAGGTAATGGATACAACTTTTATTTTAGTGGTAGTGTGGTTTGGGTAGACAACTTAAATCGAGACTGCATGTCACCTTTTGATTTTGATGATTTTGCAAAGAAATTGGGGTATCAAGAACGTGTTGGATACTACTATAGAGTGCCAGAGGTAGATAGAAAGTAAGTTGGTTTGTATTACAAATGATGAGGTGTTTAATAACATGTTTAATAACTTGCTTCACAGTAGAGTTGTTGTCAATTATTTCTCTCATGGAATTTCTTGTGGGTTTCTGGAGAATCAGGCATCTATTAATAATAATTATGTGTGGCAAATAGATATATTTCAAACTGAGAGGTAGCAAAGTAACACACTTTAGCCAGAGAAGTCTCCTCAATTAGATGTGCTAGAATTTAATTGGGTGGATGTGGATGTACAAGAAGAGGAAGCAACCACTAAATCTGATGATGAATTTATTGATTCTGATTATGAGCAAGATGAAGAAGGGCTTGGTGTATCATTTGAGCAAAATTAAGATGATATCATATATGACCAAAATGTAGAAGGTTCTAACAAGGAAGATATACAAAATGAGATTGGACCAGAAGAGCAAGAGTTTGATGAATACAATTCAGAAGATCTTAAAAGCCTAGATGGGAACTCATCTAGTGATGAAGAACCAAATTCAGTGAATAGGAGAAGGATGTGTTTGGGCCTAAATTTGGCACGCCAAAAGATCAAAAGGCAAAGCCCATAGTGAGATCACTTACCCAGTCCCAAAAAAGGGCCCAAAAGCATGGAAAGCTGTCATCAGGGTTTTAAAAGGATCAGCCCACAAATATTGTTTGGACTCAAGCCCAAGAAACTTTATAAATAAAAAATAAAATAAAAAGAGAAAAGAACTCCCACGTGGCCACCTCAGCTATTGAGAAAGTCAGCATTTTCAACTAGAGTTTTTATGGGAAGGGACGTCTCTGGAAAACTGCCAAACAGAAAATCAAAAAAAAGCCCACCTATATTCAGAGATTTTTTGCCCCAAAGCAATACACCATCTTCCAAAGGATTCACAGGCCACGCCTTCTCAATTAGAGCGGGAAACAAGGAATTATTCAGGAAATACAGAAGAAAACCAAACCGCCATAAAAAAACCCACACAGGCGGTGGCGTTGGTTGAAACAAAAGCAGCCGCCCAGGAAACCAGGGAAGGGATCGCTGTAGGAAAAGACTACTGAGAGCCTATCTGCCATAATTGATAAAAATCTTTCCTGCTTTACGTTTTGGGAGATCTTTTGCCGCCCATTATTTAAAGTTTAAAACACCTCCAAAAGAGGATCTCTTATAAAAACAGAAGCAGGCAAGAAAGGAAAGGAAAACAAAAATTCATCAATCAAAAAAACAATACCAAGACAAGTCTTCTGGAACGAGATCCCTCGTTACAAATTTGGTTCAGCAAAAGCCAAGACAAGCAGAGTTTGAGTTTTCACAAACGTGGAGAACCCAGAAAACTCAGGAAGAGCCCTGTTCAAGCAGAACAACTCTCGTAGTGCAATCCCCAGCTCATCAGACCGTCGAGAATAGCCACTTCTGTCCCTTTCAAGCAGGAGAAGTTGCAGTTATGCCCATCCAAAAGGCCTCACAAAGCGTGAAGAAAACGTAAAGCTCTGCCAAAATCCAACTTTGGTATCGATTTGCAGGTCAGCCTAGCATTTGAAGTCATAAAGCAGCACGGACCGACCCAGACACGTCCAGTCCAGCCTATATCGGAACCTCCCATTCAAGCAGAAACGAAGTTCCGGCAATCTTTTAACTTGTCTAGAGTTAGCATGCACGTTTATTATCTTGTAAAAGGCAGTTCTGCCTGAAACAGTCCACTTCTATCAAACACTTCTGGCCAGAACAGCCGTTTGATACTGAGATAAATTGTGAAAGTCCTTACCAGTCTAAGGCAAGAAAATAACTTACTTGGGAGATATTCCTCACCCAAATTCACAATCGTTTGTTTTTAGAAGTCAGTAACTTGGGGCGCAAGTTATCTTTTCTAAAAGAAGTCTGCTAGAATTTATGTTGCTAGTAGTGGCACACTCGCACACCAAAGAAAGCTGACTTGTTGACCAATACATGGTCTCCAAGCCAGTGGGGAACTTCGCCCTTCCATCACAAGAGCTAAACGAGAAAACGGGTGAACAGGATGAAGAAGAAAAATTGCCCAAATTTAAACAATTCAGGAGAGAAACTGATATTAGAACCATAGAGTTTCATTTGGGGATGGTTTTTGCAAATGCTAAGGAATTCAAAGAAGCTGTGAAATGGCATTTCGTTAACCATTGCAAGTCTTACAAGTTCAAAATAAATGATTGGTATAAGGTTAAGGCTATTTGTAAAGCTGAGCCATGCCCTTGGTCTGTATATGCTTCTTCTAATGACTTGTCTGACAGACATTCCCCTTTACATGTTAAAACATTAGTTCCAAATCACACATGTGGAACTGATGAAAACAATACAAGTGTGACTAGTACTTGGTTGGCTAAGAGATATGCTGATGATTTATCCATTAATCCAAAAATGGATGTGTAGACAATGAAAGCTATGGTGAGGAAAGATTATATGGCACAAATCTCAAGGTGGAAAGCATATAGAGCAAGATCAATAGCAAATGGGAAGCTTGAGGGTTCCTACAAGAGCAGTATTCCCTACTTAGAGATTTCTGTGAAGAGCTTAAGAGGTCCAATCCTGGAAGTACAATTATGATGAAAACAGAATTGGAATGTGAGAAAGTTAGATTTCATATGCTATACAAATGTTTTGCAGCCTTGAAAACATGATTTATTGAGGGTTGTAGACCTATTGTGGGTTTAGATGGGTGTCACATAAAAGGTCCACATCCAAGGCAACTTCTAGCTACTGTGGGAATAGATGGGAATAATGGAATGTATCCCATAGCCTATGCTATTGTTGAGATTGAGAACAAGAGCACGTGGACTTGGTTCTTGGATTTATTTAAGAATGATTTTGGGATCAACAATGGGTTGAGTTGGGTGTTTATCACTGACAAGCACAAAGGTTTAATACCTTCTGTAGAGACATTGTTTCCTGGTGCAAAACATAGACATTGTGTTAGACACCTTTATAACAACTTCAAATTACTACACAAGGGTTTAGAATTGAAGCAAAGGTTGTGGGCAGCAGCAAGGGCATCAACAGTGCCTTGGTTTAATGTTGAGATGAGTAGTTTGCAAAAATTGGATGATGAAGCATATAAGTGGCTTAAAAAGGAAAATACACACTACTGGAGCAGATCGCATTTCTCTAAGCACCCAAAATGTGACATTTTGCTAAATAACTTGTGTGAGGCATTCAATAGTGCCATACTGGATGCAATGGATAAACCTATTTTGATTATGTTGGAAACTCTGAGAATGTATATGATGTTGAGGATGGCTAAACAAAGGGAAGCATGTGACAAATGACATGGTGATATTGGGCCCAAGATACATATGATCCTTGAGAAGAATAAGGTAGAAAGCAATAAGTGCATTGCTCATTTGGCTGGACAAAAAATGTATCAAGTGGTGCACATGAGTGGGGTTCAATTTGCAGTTGATCTAGCTAAGCACACTTGCACATGTAGAGGGTGGAATTTGATTGGAATTCCTTGTGGACATGCAATAGCTTGCATTTGTAGAAGACATGAAGATCCTATCAAGTATATACATTCATGTTATAAGAAGGCATCATAGAAAAGGGCTTATAGACCTTTTATTCACCCTATAGCTAATGAAGAGTTGTGGGAACACACTAACTTTCCTCCCATTTTGCCCCCTGTGTATCATAAGCAACCTGGGAGACCCAAAAAAGTGAGGGCAAGAGAGAAAGATGAGAAACCAGCAGCATCTACTGGATCTACACAATCAAGATCCTTCCATGTCAAAATAAAATGCTCCATTCACCACTACATTTTAGTATTTGCGCGACGAAGATAATTTCGTCGCACAAACTAACATATTGTCGCACAAACAAAAGCGCGACAAAAAAATCGTCGCGCGTGTTCTGTCGCGCAAAGGTCGTGAAGAAAGACTTTGCGCGACAGATTTTATTCATGCGTCGCGCAATTGTGTGCGACGCTCACCCTTCGTTACACAAAAGGTTCAGAGACGACAAAATTCTTCGTCGCACAAAATTAGGCGCGACGAAATGGTCTTCGTCTCCACAACAATGCACGGCGAATAGTTTTCGTCGCGCAAGACGTCTCGTAGACATTTGCGGCACCAAGAGATCATCGTCGCGCAATTCGTACACATATTGCGCGACGACAAGATGTTGGCGCGTAAAATTTTGCGCGACGGTATACTGCGTCGCGCGGTACGTGCCCAAAAATTTTGCGCCGCAAAACTGTTCTCGCGCAAATCCATTTTAGCGACGAAACTTTTCGTCGCGCAAATAATTATATTTATTTTTAAAAAAAAATGAAACATTATTTTTTCGGAATATATGAATTTGCGCGACGACAAAATTTCGTCGCGCAAAATTAATATATATAATTAATATATAATTTTGTTTTATTTTATAAAAAAATAAATTTGGTTTTTTTTTGGGTAATAAAATGAAATTTTAATCATAAAAAAATTTATGTAAATAACAAATTTATTATATAAAATAAATGTATGCTACAAGAGAAAGATTTAAAAAAGAATTACGAAAATAAAAAAACTAATCGAATAATGTTCCAAAATCTACATTATCGTCTGGCACATGCGGTTCAGAGGTCTGGGGATCCACACGGGCTGGCATCTGGTGGGGATGCTCGGGATGGACGGGCTGGGAGGTCGGCACATTAAAATTTGGGACTGGAATGCCGGATTGTACGAGGGACTGCANGGCCGGCATCTGGTGGGGATGCTCGGGATGGACGGGCTCGGAGGTCGGCGCATCAAAATGAGGGACTGGAATGCCGGACTGTGCGAGGGACTGCAGAATGACCGACATCTGGCTCTGAAGAGTGGCCACTTGTGCTGTCAAAGCAGTGACCTGACTGTTTGACTGCGCTGATGAACGGGGTCTGGGTTCCCTCCGCCTGGCATTCCCCATCCCTCGACAATATGTCCCCGGTCCCCTCCCTAGAGTCTGATCCAATGTCTCCGTCAAGATCTGAAACCCAGCATCCTGTGGAGGATCCACAGACTCGATCGGAGTATCGGGAGGAAGTTGGGAGGCGGACTCCTGAAGAACCAACTGGCTCCTCTCCACCATCGTCGTCTTTTTAGCATAACATAAAATATAAATTCAAACACTCATATAATGAACTTTAAAGTTGAATCGTAACATAAGAACTAAAATTAAATAATACTTACATGAAGGGACTCGGCCAACTCATTCCCAGGCCGAACATAAACGTCGCCAAAGATGTCGATCTCTGGGAATTTGGACCCCCCCTAAATTTAACAAAAGAAGACAAATATTAGAACGACAAAATAAATTAAGAATAATGAAAAAGTAAAAAATTAAATAAAAATTATTCTATTATTACCTGACGCCGTGCATCCATCCGATAGGAGAAGGGCCTGGAACCCGAATGATGGAGAAGAGTCTTCTTCTTCCTATTGCCCTTATTGACTTTGGCTTTATTCTGTTATACAAAAAATAAAACGTATTAGTTGAAATTGAAATTAAATATAAAAAATTAAAAAAAACATTTGTAATAAAATAAAATAAAATATAAAAAATTACCACAAAAGCGGGCGCCTGAAAATGAGCGCAGAGCCACGCCCAACTATCCTCCCGCCCCTCAAGCTCTTTCGGGCAACCCTCTTGAAGAGCGACTTGCGGATCATCGAACGCCTCAAAATGGTGGTGCAAGTCGCTCTTCCATTGCTTGTACCTCTCAGAGAAGAGTCTGTTGACGTACGCCAACGACTCTTCGTCAAGGTCCTCCAAGTTGTAGTTCGTCTGCAATAAATTAATTACATACATTTAAATAATATAAAAACTACGTTTGAAAGAAAAAGAATGAAAAGGCCTACATACCGACAACTGGCCACGAACCGCAGTCTTGGTCTCGTCAGGCATCATCTTCCAAGACTTCCATTGCATCGGGCAATAGCTTCGAATGACATGACCAATGTCGTGGGCCAAGGAGCTATGCAACTCCGCCGTCGGTGCAGCCCGATGTCGCTCGTCGTATCCGATGTTGATACGACTGTTGGTCACCCGGGTGACCTTCACCGTCTTCAATTGCCGACACGACCCTCGGGTGTTCTTCTTTGCTGCAAAGAAAGATGACATGAATGTTAAATAAAAAACAAATTTAACAATCAAATACACACACACAAAAATTAAAAAACAAAAACAAGAAATAAAAAATAAAATTAACTGGAGAAAAAGGAAAGCTATACCTGGCTGTGACCCCGACGCATCCGTGGATGTGGTGTCGGTGGTGCTGGCGGGCCGATGAAGCCGCCTGGCGCTAACAGGCTGCGCCACTGATGACGCTGATGAGGCAGGCGCCTGGGACCCCGCAGGTCCAAACGCCAAGTGGTCCATCAGTGCTGGCGCAGTGGCAGCAGATGCTGGAGCAGTGGCAGCAGATGTCGGCTGAGTCGGGGGCTCCGAACTCTGCGTGGTCGTCACCGCCCTACGACGTCTAATCAGGTCTGACATCTGCACAATTTCATAAATACAGAAACGCATTAATAAAATATACGAATATCCGATGTTGATATGATACAATTCAGATTATTGACCTAGGGTTTGCGAGTTCGGAGTATCCGGGACTCCGATCCACGATCCGTCGAATCCTAGACGATCTAAGAAATACAACCTACACCATACGTGAGTTTGAGTTCGATCCAACGGTCCGAACATAACAATCCCGGAAATCGCACAATAGGCAAAATCCGTTCGAGACGCAAACGGCAACCAAATTCCAATCTGAAAACACCTATGCGCTCGTGACAACTACAGGATTGCACTAGGACCTAATTCAGGTGGCTACAGTCACCCACGCGCCGCCCCACGTGCCGGCAGCGTCGGGTGTCCAAAGTGATACCAATCGCCAGAAAATTCTTAAAACTAAGGGCCAAGGTTCCTACCCTAGGTTCAAAACATCAATTGGAGCCACTTTTGTTCTCGGACATACCCCGAAAAATGGCCGGAAGTGGCCGGAATTGAAAATCAAAATCCGGCCGAAACTTGGGGTTTCAAATTAAGCGGCCTAGTGCAACAAATTCAGAAATCCTAGCCAACCATCAGCTAAAGCATGAAAAATAGAACAGAAACCGTACCTCAGGTGTCGGAATTGGTCTCCGGAGGAGGGAGAATCACGGCGGAGCATATTCGGTGAAAATCAAAAAAATCGCGGCGGCTGGCTCGACGGTGACGGCGGGGGAGCTCCGGGGTACTACTAATGTGGCGGGCGCGGTCCACATCCATCGGGGTAGGAGGCTGAGCTGACGGCGGGGAGAGAGACGGCGGGAATAAAATTTCAGAAATCTAGGGAAGGAGGAGGCCATCGCGTGGTTTCTGAAATTTTATTCGTTTTTGCGCGACGAAGTCAAAAAAAAGTCACGCAAGAAATTTTAAATGGCTATTGTGCGACGAAAAACTTGCGCGTTACGTCGCGCAATGTCGTTAATC
>NW_023010247.1:0-28620 GCF_902201215.1 Prunus dulcis | reverse complement strand
GTCCACCTCCCTGAGTATAGCTGGTACAATCCTTTGCAATATGCCCAACTTGTCCACAATTAAAACATGTCACCCCAGTGTGCTTGGAAGGAGTCCTGGCAGTACTAGCTGTAGACTGTGGTCCTGAATACTGAGTCCAAGCCGGACGAGAACCAGATCTCCCACTACTAGAACTAGATCCCCGTCCTCCTGACCATCCACCGCTAGCAGAACTGGAACTAGATCCTCCCCTCTTTGATGGACCCTGACTGGGCCCACCAACTCCTGGTGTATCCCTACGGCGCCTACCCACATTTCCACCAAGTTTCCTTGACACCCTTTCAGCTGCCTGAGCCAACGCCCTCATATTTGGATAAGTATTAGCAGTAACCACTGCCTGAATGTCCCACCACAAACCTTCCTCAAATCGTCTACATCTGGCCTCCTCTGTGGCAACCAACTCTGGAGCAAATCTGGACAACTCATTAAACTTGTGTTCATACTCCATTACTGACATAGACCCCTGTTTCAGATACAGAAATTCTGACTTCTTTGCATGTCTATAAGAAGGTGGGTAAAACTGCTCTGAAAAGATTCGCTGAAATTCTTCCCAATTTATAGCAGCAGGATTTTCATAACCTCTTTTTACTGCCTTCCACCAATGATAAGCATTGCCCTTGAGTAGAAAGGTAGCCAAGCGGACTCTATCCTCAGCTGGACATTCCAAAACCTCAAAAATTCTTTCCACATCAGTAATCCATAATTCTGCTTCTGCTGGGTCAGTACTGCCCACAAATTCCCTTGCCCCAAGTTCTTTAACTCTCTTGATTTCAGAACTTTCTGTACCGCGCCTTCCCCGTAAGTCTGTAGCCATTGTGCGAGTAAACTGGCTGAGCACATGTCTCATATCCAAAGCATTATCTCCCGCAGGTGGGGATGGTGGAGGCGAAGGGACTGGTGGTGAAGGAGGGGGTGACGGAGATGGAGGTGGAGGATTCGGCCCCCATCTCTGACCGCGGCCTCTTGTTCTAGCTCTGCGAGCTGACATGATTCTACACAAGGAAATCATGAAATCATTAGATCAACAATGCAGCAAAAGTGCAATAGTCGAAGGAAAATGAACCTAATGCTCTGATACCAAGCTGTCACATCCCGGACCGGCTCCGCCGTAGCAGGATATTGTCCGCTTTGGGCCTGGCTACATTCTCACCAGCCCGCACGGTTTTGTTTCTGGGAGCTCACGAAGCAACTTCCTAGGGTGGTCACCCATCCTGGGATTGCTCCAGCCTCCAACTCGCTTAACTTTGGAGTTCCTACGAACCCAAAGCCAGTGAGCTCCCAAAAGGCCTCCCACTATATTGATGCGAGGTGTGCCATATAAGGCACATCCCCCCCTCTCCGTTTGGTCGATGTGGGATCTCACAATCCACCCCCTTAAGGGATCCGACGTCCTCGTCGGCACACTCGCACCACACGGCAGAGAGGCTCTGATACCAAATTGTCACACCCCGGACCGGCTCCGCCGTAGCAGGATATTGTCCGCTTTGGGCCTGGCTACATTCTCACCAGCCCGCGCGGTTTTGTTTCTGGGAGCTCACGAAGCAACTTCCCAGGGTGGTCACCCATCCTGGGATTGCTCCAGCCTCCAACTCGCTTAACTTTGGAGTTCCTACGACTCCAAAGCCAGTGAGCTCCCAAAAGGCCTCCCACTATATTGATGCGAGGTGTGCCATATAAGGCACATCACCCCCTCTCCGTTTGGTCGATGTGGGATCTCACATTAATTCATGTATTTTATTTTATTATTAGTTGTATTGCTTTTCTTTTAGTCAATAAAGAAAATATTCAACAAAATTCCTTTTTATTCAAAACATTCCATACATAAAAAAACAAACCACAACCAAAGCATAAAAAATAAAACAAACCACAACCAAAGCATAAAAAAAAAACAACCCACAACCAAAGCATAATACAATAAAACAAACCACAACCAAAGCATAAAAAATAAACAACCCACAACTAAAGCATAATAAAATAAAAACAACTTCTTCACTTCACTTTATTCACCTTCATTTCCTTCATTGCCTTTCACCGCCCATAAATGCTCCATCAAGTCAACTTGACGGTGTTCATGAATATAGGACGATTGCATCTCCGTGTAGCGATCAATCATACGGGGCATGAAACTACCGTCTCTAACCAACGGTTCATGCTGCATTGCTTCTCCATTTGGCCCCACTGGTTTTTCATAAATTCGTGTTAGGGCCGTGTCCATGGGATTTGGTTCATACACGTCATCAGCATCGTAATCATATTCATCTTCCACAATCATGTTGTGGAGGATGATACAAGTCATCATTATACTCCTAAGCACCTCCTCGTCAAATAGACGTGCCGCGCCCCTGATAATAGCCCACCTAGCTTGGAGGATACCAAAACACCTCTCAACATCTTTTCTGTACCCCTCTTGATAGCGAGCAAAAAATTTTTGCTTATGGGATCGGGGATGTGGAATTGTTTTCACAAATGTTGTCCACCTCGGGTATATGCCATCAGCAAGATAATACCCGGTCTGGTAGATGGTATTGTTAATTTCATATGTGATATTTGGGCCTTCACCTCTCAAAACATCATTGAACACCGGGGATTGACCTAGGACATTCAAATCGTTTTGAGATCCGGCTACTCCGAAGAAGGCGTGCCAAACCCAGGTATCAAAACCAGCAACTGCTTCCAGGATGATACTTTTCTGCCCTTTTCTGTTTCCGTAGTCCCCTTGCCAAGCTGTTGGACAATTTTTCCACTGCCAATGCATGCAGTCAATGCTACCAATCATGCCAGGGAATCCTCGAGACTCAGCTTTTTGGAGAAGCCTTTGCAGGTCCCTTGGCGTAGGTCTGCGGAGGTAGTCTCTGGTGTACAGAGTTTCCACTGCATCACAAAATCGCACCAAGCACTCCAAAACAGTGGACTTCCCCATCCGAGCAATCTCATCCACCTGATCAGCAGATGACCCATACGCCAACATTCGTATCACAGCTGTGAACTTCTGCTCTGGAAGAAGTCCCAAATTTCCAGCACAATTTCTCTTTTGAACAAAATATTCATCATAATTGCAAATATCATGCATGATTTTTTGAACAAATGAGGTTGCATTCTATATCTCCTTCGAAAATCAACATCAGAGTACAGAGATTGTGGGATAAAATAATCTTCCATAAGATTCTTACCCCGGGAATGTCTATGTCTGGCCACATTTGGGCGACGGCCTTCTCGTGAACCACGGCGAGCCTGCTTTTCATCCTCCAGCAAAGCAACTGCTATGCCAAGTTGCTCATCTAGTTCTCTCTGCGTCCTTTTGCTTGCAGCTCGTCTACGCATTCTCTCTCTAGTTTCTCTCTCTTGCCTCTCCAAAATCTCTTCCATGTCTGCCATTGAGAATGGAGAATGAAATCTAAAATTTGAGAAATGGAAATGTAGAGAAGAACTGGTGTGGGAGGTATGAGCTGAACCTCTGATTTTATAGAAAAATGTACACAGATAGATATGACACTTGGCGCAATCTTAGAGGGTGAAAATCTTATCTGAAATTTGAAATTCAAATGAAATTTCAAATTTCAAATTTATCTGAAATTTGAATTCCGAAATGTATCTGAAATTTGACATTTTGAATTTATATGAAATTTGAATTTTGAAATGTATCTGAAATTTGAAATTTATCTGAAATTTATCTGAAATTTGAAACCGAAAATCTTATCCGAGATGAATAGTATTGACACGTAGGAACCCAAAAATCTTATCCGAAAATATTATCCAAATTAATTATTTAAGTAAACAAAATTGTGAAAAAAACAAAAAAATGAATAGTAATTGCCATGGCAAGCCCCTAACTGCTGGAAACACATTTTGCTGAAAGGGACGTGAATAGTGGCTGCCCTAGGGCTAATCTTGCCATGGCAAGGGGCAACTGGTGGAAATGCTCTAACAAACACGACGCCCAGAAATTCAGACCCAACTAGGCTCTGATACCATGTTAGAGAAATTGAATCCTAGCAGGTATGGAAGAGAATATCAGAAAGTATATCAGAGAAGAGGAAAGGAAAATGTCAGAGAAACGATTTAATGAATTCATCTGTATTCTGCTACAGTATTTTTTGCACTATCTGTCAGAGCGTATTAGCTCACTCACACACACAATGAATTAACCGTTGGAGGAGAGAGAGAGTTAGACACACTTCTAACTTCAATCTCAGCCATCCATTACATGTCATTAGATTAGGACACTTGTCCATTGCCAAGCCCTATGAGACTTAACCAACCGATACAATTCAAATATTTCTAACTCAGCCTATGAGCTGAGGCCCAACCCACAAAACAAACTACCAATCAGTTAACTAATTTATACACTAACATTTCCCACCTTCAGTTTCAGTAGAGAAACATGAAAAACGTTGTGGATGCGAGTGTTGGCTGGCAAATCTAAGCGATAAACTACGGGACCAATGCGTGCCTGAATTTTGAAGGGTTCGTAGTAACGTGGGGAAAGCTTCGAATGATGAGTGTGACTGATGGTAGTTTGTCGATACAACTGACGACGGAGGTAGACCTAGTCCCCCACGTGGAATTCGCGGTCAGTGCGATGTCGATCAGCAAAGAATTTCATCCGTTCTTTTGCGACTTGCAAATTTTGACGCAATTGTTGGATAAGGAAGTCACGGTCTCGTAATGCCAAGTCCACTGCTTGAACCACGGTCGTATCGGGAGTATAATATTCAATTGAAGGCGGTGATTGGCCATACAACGCCTGATATGGAGACGTTTTAATGGAAGAGTGGTAGGTGGAGTTGTACCACCACTCTGCTCACGGAAGCCATTATACCCAGGTGAGTGGTTTGTCCCGCACATAGCATCTCAGGTAGTGTTCTAGGGATTTATTGAGATTCTCAGTCTGGCTGTTAGTTTTGGGATGGTACACAGAGCTGTGTCACAGCTTGGTTCCTTGGGCAGAGAAGAAGGCCTTCCAGAAATGACCAATAAACACCGGGTCTCGATCACTTACGATAGAATGAGGCATCCCATGTAGGCACAAAACTTCTCGAATGAAAACTTGAGAAATCTGACTAGCGGTATAAGGATGCTTCACCGGAATGAAGTGGCCATATTTTGACAAACGATCCACCACTACAAGAATACAATTTTTACCCTGAACTGATGGAATTCCTTTTATGAAGTCTATACCGATGTCTTGCCATGTACCTTGAAGATGGGCAATGGATGAAGAGCTTTATATTTTTGTCGTTGGCATAATGACAACTTGCCACAAAGTGTTTCACCTGTTTTTTCAAGCCTAACCATCCTTGTAATGTGCTCATATGTTCGTAACTATCCAAAATGGCTAGTTGCTGGAGAGTTGTGGAACTCCTCCACAATTTGATCTTTCCACTTTGAAGTAGGGGGAACATATATTTTGTTTTGTAAAAGAAGCAATTGTTCTGCCAAGAAAAATGTGGTTTAGTAGGAGCTTGGGCTTGCAAAGCCTGCATAATGTTCATAGCTTGTGTCGATGAGACAATCGGCTTTTATTTGTGACACACTATCAAAAAATGGCCAACAATTCTGGTTTGCTAGACAAGGCATCCGGCCCTGCATTTTGGGCACCAAAACAATAATCAATCTCATAATCATACCCCAGAAATGGCAGCCGATGAGGTATGGTCTCGAGTGTTGAATTGCAAATACAACTGACATTATCTCCTTGTCATACATAGATAGGCTTTTGTGCTTATCTGAGAGAGCTTTACTCATATAAGCGATTGGATGTTTGTCCTTGTATAGAATGGCTCCAATTCCCACATTAGATGCATCACACGCAACCACGAATAACTTGGAAAAATCCGGCAGGGCTAGTACATGGGTAGTCATGAGCAGTGGCGGACTCAGAAATTTTTTAGCGGAGGTGCAAAATTGATTAAGTATGAAAAATGGTTTTTCAGAATAATCATTTTCTCAAGATAATTTTTGGCGGCTTTTATTCCTTACACATCAAATAAGAAAACTTAATTTTTATGGGATTTTAGTATGAAGTATATATTGACTTAATAAGCCATCATTTTTAGCCTAAATCGTATTTTGCACTAAAACCGATTTTTCATATTTTGATTTGGTAGGAATTTGATTTTCTAGTATTTTTATTTGAATCCAAATGGGTGGTACTTCCTTATTTACATTGTAAACTTAAGTAAATGGAGTAATATAAAAATAAATTAAAGTAAAAGGACAAAGACATTTACTTAAATGTTGAAAGTGAAAATAAATTAATCTGTACACCAGTTCAGCAAAGGGGCAGTTTGAAGCACCTACAATGATTTTTTCGACGAAGGAAGGTGCAGCTGCACCTCCTTGCGCCTTAGTGGATCCGCCTCTTGTCATGAGAGCATCCTTGAGGTTCAGAAATGTTGACTCGGCTTCTGTCGTTCATGCAAAATTATCTTTTTGCAGCATATGAGTTAGTGGCCTGGCTATCCGGCCAAAACCTTGTACAAACTTCCTATAGTATCCGGCTAGTCCCAAAAATCCTCTCAACCCCTTAATGGTAGTGGGTTTAGGCCACTCCTCTATGCATTGCACTTCAATTGGATCCACTACCACTCCAGCTGCAGATATGACATGTCCCGAATATGCCATTGATTTTTGAGTAAATAGACATTTTGAGAACTTCACCTTCAGCTGATGAGCTCTCAATACCTCGAAAACATGAGCCAAGTGTGTAATATGCTCAGATAAAGTTTTGCTATAAACTAATATGTCATCGAAAGAAAACCTGGACATATTTACGTAAAAAGGAACGAAAATTTGAGTTCATCAAAGCTTTAGCTAATTGTGGCTGTATCAGCCTTACTCCTCCTGTGTTCATTCCCAGAGTCAATAATGACAGCCTTCTACCTTGAATTCCTTGAGTTTTTCTTTAAAGTTCCAACCAATCAACCCCAGGGTTTCTAACCACTCAGCCTCCAGTACCAAATGGCACCCTGCAACAGCCAATAATCTGTAATTATTGCGAAACTTGAACATTTCTAAATCATCTGCAATATGATAAACCACGTCTTTAGTATCGTAGGTATTGCCAGTAGCGACTACTACCTTCTCTGCATCTTTGGGATTGATAATTTTTCCTAACCTTTGAGCCACGCTTAGGTTTAGGAAATTCTGGTTTGCCCCTGAATCAATAAACACATGGATTGGCATCCTGTCAATGAATCCCTCCAGACACATAGCTTTTCCTCTGATTCTCTTTTCTGCTGCAATAGAATTTAAATGGATAGGTACCTCATCCCCCTCTTCACCAGTTTATGAGTGTTGTCCTAGTTCCCCCCTTGTATGATCAGTCTCCTCATTCCTCACACATTCTAATTCAATCATTAAAATGTGGGGGGACTTGCAATGGTGACCAGGGGTGTAGGGATCGTCACAGTGGAAACACAATCCATTTTGCCGTCTTTCAAGTAGCTCTAATTGAGTTGTGCAGTGCACTGGAGTATGAGAATGGTTTGTGGTTGTTTTGATGTTGGAGGGCACTGAAGTAAACCCAGGTTTTGGGCGAGGTGCTGTTGTGGGTAACCCCATTCTACGCCTAGAGTGTTTGCTTTTAAAAATCTGAGCCAATTCCATGGTTCTTGCCAAAGTCTGAGGTTTGTGTGCCAAGACGTCGTCTTGGATCTCTTCCTTGAGGCCACCCACAAATGTTCCCACTAACTGCTCGTCCGTCTAGCCCACAGCTTTACACAAAAGTTTAATGAATTGGGCTATGTAATCTACCACCGAGCATAATTGTTTGATTTGTGACAGAGCCATGTTGATAGCCTCACCCGGTGACTCGTGGGATATCGTGCCTCGAACCATTTCATCCATAGAGCAGCATCACCACCTAAATGCATCATTGCTATTGTCACCCACTTAGGTTATTCGACCTCAAGATATGCCAGGACCCTCTATGCTATAACCAACCATCCATATGGATCCTCCCCATAGAAGCGCGATAAGCCGAGCTTCATGGGTTACATTGAACTACCCGAACTAGTGACAAACATGGGGTTGGGTATTGGGTTATGAATCGTTAGTCCTGTGGTGAACTGAGGAACTCTGATTTTGAGCATTTGTTTTGGCTTGTGGATGCAAGAGAGATGTTAGCAAGGGCAATTGAACATAGCTGGGACTTGGAACTATGGTTTGCAGGGAACGATGGTACGGTGAGGGCGAACGCCCGACGGCCCATGACCATGGCAATTGTCATATGGTTTGCAGCTCTAGGATTCGCATAGCCCAGAATGGGATTCGCACTAGTTGTCCCCCATGGTATTGGTGTGTTATCAGAGGCAACGTGTTGGTCGGCGTCGTCATCATCACCGTCGTACGCTCCATCCCTGAAGGCGTCACGCTCTTGCTCTTCAAAGCCCTAAATTCCTCCAGCACCGATTGTCGGAAGGAAGCTTTTGCGGTTGTTGTGTACTCAGCATTTTCAAAATTTCGGAGGTGTTGGATTGGAATTCCTCCTGGCGAATTCAGATGGTTGATACTATCCCTTGAACCACTGTTGCTAGATCTGCTGCGATGGCCGCCAATTGCACCTTCTTGCCCATTAAGAACGAACTAGGATCTTTTTACCAATTGTTAGGAATGTAATGTCTCGAGAAAGAAAAAGAGAGGAAATAGAACTTGGAAATTGACAATATCCTATTGACTAAGAGACATGTGGATTGGGCCCGTTTTTTTGGACTGACGATATTTTCGCAATATATCGCGATATGAACTTTCAAAAATTAAACATGTAAACTCACTCACACATCTGCGCACGCTAGGGCTCGAACCTAGCCCCCTTCCGAAAAACTGCAACGTCTTTACCACTACACTCGTCATTAGTTCGTGATTACAATCTATGTAATCTAATATATATATTACACAACTTGCGAGCTGGTTTTCAAGTTTCAACTTTTCAACTACTCACCACGTTTCAACTTACTCATTCACTCCACCATTCAACCACACACCTAACTAATTAGTTGTAGTCATATTTCTATACATATAGTTAGGTTACCATGCCGTCTCTTGTTTCTCAACATCTCTCCAAAACAAAACATAATGCTCATATTTTTCTCAACATCTATCAACCTCAATTTCCCCACAAGTTCATAGTAAGTTATTCTCATTCATTATTGTTATTTAATTTGCATGTTTATTATTATCTATTCCAAATTTAAGGGTGGTATTATATTTTAAATTGTGTCAATTACTTACTTAGTCAATGACATGTGGTTTTTAATTTTTCTATTCTTTATTTGGTCACTTACATGTGTATTTATTGTCTCTAAATTCATTATTAAAGACTTTATATGCTTCCATCACATTTTGTTACACTTGTTTCATTATTGTTTTCTTGTTGGTTCATGCATATTCTATTTGGCCTTTACACAAAGAGTTTCATATTTAAGGTAAGTTTACAAACTTATATATATGTTATTGTAATTTATACAACAACAAAAAATTTGTGTGAACTGGTGCATGTGATATGAGAACCAAATAATACTTGCATGTTAATTCTTTGAAGTAATTAAGTAATGTTGTATAATTATTCTCTAGGATAATTTTAATATGTTTAATGTTATTTATTATTTTATTACTGAATTGGATTATTATTCATTATTAGGTTTTATTATTCAATATTATTTTCGTAATTACTTAAATTCCTACAATCATTTTCCTTGCTTCCTATTTAATTCTTCCGTAGAATAACTTTATTATTTAGGTTCTCTTATATAACCGTCACTATTATATTTTTTGGCCAAAAATAATTACATAATTTCTATGACAAATAAATATAGGTACGTTTAAGATGTCTAGTGGAGTTGTTAAACGTGATCCAGCTTGGGAACATGGAGACCCAATAGACGGAAACAAAAATGGCTCAATTTGCAAATATTGTGGTCGGGTAATGAAGAGTGGTGGAGTGACACGACTTAAGTATCATCTTAGTGGATTAGATCCAGGAAATAATGTCCAACGATGCGATAGTGTTCCCCCAGAAGTGAAGGCATTCATCACCACATTGTTAAAAAATAAACAACACCAGAAGGAAAAGAAAACACATGGAATGGAAAATATTCGAGCTGGACTACGAGGAGAAGTCATTGGCCAAGCAGTTGACAGTGATGATGATGACGATGAGGATGAATATGATGATGACATGGGACCTGAAGAGCGACGCAATTTTAAACAAGCATTACGTGCCTCCAAACAGTCAGCATGGGAAAGAGAACACCTCCACAAACTTCCTAATAGAGCACAAGTTTCCGGGACAAGTGGTGGTGCACAGATGAGACGGGGAGCAAGTGTTAGGGAATCACAACCAACACCACCAATGGCCCCAAGTTTATATAAATCATCCAAAGCACGCCAAAAGAGTGTTTGGAGTTATTTCGCTGGAGGTAATGTGAAGGAGGGAATGGGGCGTCTAATTAGCAAATTCTTTATCTATGACAATGTCCCTACTGAGAAGGCATCATCACATCATTTCAAAAATATGGTATTGGGATGTCAACAGGCCAGTGTTGGAGTACAACCTCCTACTCCCTATGAGGTAAGAAACAAATATTTGGAAATGGAGTATAAAGACATTAGCGAGTATGTCAACAAGTTGAGGTCAAAGTGGGAAACTAATGGTTGCACAATCATGTGTGACGGATGGACTGGCCCGACCAGATTGTCTATCATAAACTTCATGGTATACTCAAAGGGAAAGACAATTTTTTTGAAGTCTGTTGATGCTTCAGACCATATAAAGAACTACAAGTATATTTACAAACTATTGAGGGATGTGATCATGGAGGTGGGAGAGCATAATGTTGTCCAAGTCGTGACCGACAACGGTTCTGCATTTGTCAAAGCCGAAAAAAAGTTAATGAAGCATCATAATGTATTTTGGACATCATGTGCAGCACATTGTATTGATCTCATGTTTGAGGCAATGGGGAAGAGAGAGAATATTTCCAATGTCATAAAAAGAGCTAGAACGATCACAAATTATATTTACAATCACGGTTGGTTGTTGGCAAAGATGCGTGAATTTTGCAAAGGAGAAATTATTCGTCCAGCTACCACTCGATTCGCCACAAACTATATTGCATTAGACAGCCTACTTAAAAAGAAATCAGGGTTAAAGCAACTATTCACTAGCGAAGATTGGGCCAACCACAATTTCAGCCGCTCAAATGCAGGTCGTATGGTGGAAAGTATAGTGCTTGATCATTCTTTTTGGACTCAATCAGAACATGTGTGCCAAGTGTTTGAACCTCTTTACAAAGTTTTACGGATCGTTGACACAGAGGTGTATCCTACTATGGGGGCAATATATGAGTTAATGCGTGTAGTGAAGGAGGAATTGGAAAAAAAACATGGTGCAAGGTGGGTCATAAAGATAATTGATGACCGATGGTATAAAACATTATATCACGATTTGCATGCAGCAGGTATAAATTATGTCATAATTTGCAATTCATTTCTTTAGTTGAATAAGTATTATTTTTCTTATTATAGTATATGTTTCTTTGACCAGCATATTATTTGAATCCTCGATACCAATACAGACCCGGTGTTGGAGATGATGGTACCCTTATACGTGCTGTACACAAAGTATATTCTAAATTAGACCCTGCATCACCAGCAGTTGGCCAATTTGGAAATGAGGTACACAATTACTTAAATTATAATAATTACATTGTTGGATTACACTAACACGATTTATTGAATTCAGCTAACATGGTTTAAAGATGCAAGAAGAACTTTTGGAGAACCAACATCAGTTGCTGCTCGAACAAAAATGTCTCCTAGTGAGTGTAAACATATTTCACTATCAGTTTATAATAGAATTTGTTGGAGTTATTAGACTTATCAACATTATTTTTCATTACAGCTGAATGGTGGATCATGTATGGGACTGATGCACCAACTGTGAGAAAGTTAGCAATCAAAGTATTATCACAAACAACTTCCTCATCTGCTTGTGAAAGAAATTGGAGTACATTTGCACTCATTCACACAAAGCAAAGAAATAGGTTGGCTCATAGTAGGTTGGAAAAATTAGTTTATTGCTACTACAACATGAAGCTTCAAATTCGAGATAAGGAAGCAGAAATAGATCATGTCGACCGTGGTGATCCACTAGATGTGTTTGATATTGCTGCTGAAGATGATGATACAGAAGGTAACCAACTTTATCAATGGATAAGACCTCTTCATTTAGATGATGATGAAGGCAACCCAGCTCTAAGAGTTGCTGAAGAAGCACGTAATGAAGGGATAAATGTAGAAAGAGTATTAGAGGAGGAGGTGGGATCTAGCAGCGCTGACTCTTTGGAAGAACTTTTGCGCCCAAGACCAAGAAATAAAGGAATTCCTCCTTCTTCCAATCCTACTCAACCACAAGATCCCGCCGATACTAATGATAGCTCTAGTACAAGATCAGGAGACTCGCCTACCACTGGAGGTGGGAATGATGAAGGATATAGTGGAGCTGGAGGTAGTGGTGGATATGGAAACTATGTTGGACCGCCTCCCGAATTTATGAGCCCCTTCACTGGTGAGGCAAACTTCACGCATGCAACACAAGATGAGGACCATGGGAGTAGGCGGGCAGGACCAGGAATTGGTGCCATAGGGAAGGACTATACTCGTAGAGAAAGAGGCAAGGCGATTTTGTCAAGTCAAGAAGATGATTCGTTATCTATGACTTCAGACTCTGTTGGAGTGGGAAGTAGTAACTATGATTATACTCATAACCAACCATTTCCCTACCCTTCATATCCCATTCCTTTTGGGAAGGAATCGAGCAGCTCATGGAAAGAATCTGAGACTCAATCTTCAAATGATTTTGCTCATGGACAACGTCAACCAATCTCGGATCCATATGGGTGGCATGTTAACAATTACATGCAAAATTATTTTGGGGATTTATCATTCGATGACTACTCTTCACAATACACTTACTCTACACATAGAGATGATGAAGATAGTGAAAGTTTTGAACCTCATAGAACTCTATGTGGTACTAAGTCATTTATGTATCTTACCATGCAATGTATAAAATGTAAAATATTGTAGTAAATTATTATATATAAATGATTTGGTGTGTTTAATCTTCTTTCATTAATTACTACATATTTTCTACACTCACGTGTTTGTCACTTTCGCTATATAATCAACTTAAATTAGTTAAATCCATCATGCAATGCATTTCCTTCCAATTTTTTTTTGTGATAAACTAATAGATAATTGACTAAATAAGCATCCTCCAAAGTTTCAATAAAAATTTCAAGTTTTTCTTACAATTTCCGTGGTTTTTATTCAATTTTTATCGATATCGATAATATCCCGATATTTCCATCATCAAATTTTCGTTTTTTTTTGGACTAAAAAAAAAAAAAGAAAAAAAAAAGGAGAACAATAGCTTAAACCAAGGCTTTTTATACAAATGACTCATTGATGTAGTGGTTCGAAGCAATGCTCTATCAAGAAAGGTTTAGAGTTTGAGTCCTAGCATCCATGTATTTTGTGTGAGTTTAGTATGCCAATAGAAAGGGTTCCCAAATAAGAAACCAACGTTTTTTTTATAATTATTCTTACATTTTTAAAACTTTATTTTTAGGCACAATCGACCTGTTGCATCCTATCTATCGACTGGTCGTTTATGCACAGAGTGATTTCGTCATCGCCAAACTCAATCGACCGGTCGAGTTCCAAATGTCGACTGGTCATTTCTTCATAAAGAGCACCATCTTCAGCTCCAGACTGTGGCAACCGATCGTTTTCTCCAGTGCGACCGGTCATTTTCTTCGCGAGAGTAATATCTTTAAATATATCATTATGCATTTCAAGTCCAAGACTCTCTAATTCACTCCCCTTCTTCCTCTGAATTGGAGATGAGGGAGAGACATAATAGGGCACTTCTTCATGGAAAGTCACGTGACATGCACCTTCTAGATAGGTGGATGATAGCACTTATAACCCTTCTAAGCAGAAGAGTTACCAATAAAAATACATCGCAGAGCACAAAGATCAAATTTACTAAAATTTACTAAACAGCGGAAACATGGGGAGTAGACATGAAGATAGGCAACATATCCAAAAACTTTAGGGGGCAACTTGGAGATGGAGATAGGGGAAACATGGTCACTAAACACATCATGTGGAGTCTTTAAATCAAGAATCCGGCTAAGAGTATGATTAATCAAATAGGCAGCAGACAGAATAACATGGCCTAAAGATGATGGGGAACAGACATATTCAATATGAGTGAGCAGACAACTTCAAACAATTGTCAGTTCTTCTCTTTAGATGCACCATTTTGTTGAGGGGTAAAAGGGGTTGTCATTTGGTAAATAGTACCTTGAGCACGAAAGAAATATACCAACTTATCAGTCCAGAATACTTTGACCTGAGCCAAAAATTGAGTAGACATCATAGTACAAAATTCTGGAAGGATGGAAGCAACATTATGTTTATTTTTCAGCAAGAAAACCCAAGTAAGTCGGGTACAGTCATCAATAAATTTGACGAGCCAGTTCGAAGTAACACAAGTCAGACCCCACACATCGGAATGCACTAAATCAAAAGGCTTTGCAACTTTATTGTCACTCAAAGAAATCACAGTGGGATGGCTCTTGGCCAAAATACATGTCTCACACTTAAAATTAGACTCATCACAAGAGCGGAATAAAGATGGAAACATATGCTTAAGATAGCCAAATGACGGGTGTCCAAGCGGCGATGCCATAACTAAATTTATTGTTTGTCTTTGACATTGCAACTTTGAACAATATTAACAACACTGGTGCAAAAGGTAATGTCAAATAATATAACCCCCCTTATCCATTTACCATGCCCAATCGTCTCGTAAGTCATGAGATCCTAAAAAAAGAAATGTGTATGATAGAAATTAGTAGAACCAGTAATTGTATCAATTAATTGACCAACAGATAACAAGTTACAATGGATAGTGGGAACTAGTAACGCACGAGACAAGGACAGATTCGAAGTGAGAGATATTGTGCCCTTGCTAGTAATTTGAGAGGCCAAGTCATTAGCACTAGTTATATATGGGTCACAAATGTTACTACATAAGTCATCAAAAAATTTAGCATTATAATTCATATGATCAGAAGCACCAGTGTCAATTATCCAAGTATTAGAGTCAGGACCTGGAATAGAGCCAAAAATAAACAAATTTGCAAAGCAGCAACAATAGAACCATTAATGAAGTTATCACCATGATTGCAACCGAAACTCAACATATCACGACAGAGTACACAGCGTAACACAACAGAGGCACAAATATGGCAGATGTACGAAGACAGGCACGAACACAGAACACAGCAAAGTACACAGCAGAGTACACAGCAAAGGCACAAATACGACAAATGCACAAAGACAGGAACGACACGAACACAATAGATGCACAAACACTATAACAGAATACACAAACCCAGGAGAGCAGACACGGCACAGGTAGAAAAAGTATGAGGCTAGAACACAGTTGGGCACAACACATAGGTCACCAAAAAGTTGGCTTTGATACCAAGCCAAACAATATGGGGTAGAATATTTTCTAATATATTTTATTCTCCAAAATGAGGTATTTATAATACAAGTGTGTAAACCGTAGTATGGTTATTCAAGGAAACAAATAAACTCCTAATTACACAAGATTTGTACAAAAGATAAATTAATAAAATCCTAATAGAATATGGAATATAATCCTAATAGAATAGGAAATAAATATCCTAATAGAATTAAGAGATTGCCCATCCTTAGACACGCAAGACCGAGCATGTGGTAACTCATTCGGCGGCTGATTAACCCGTTAGCTCAGCCACGTGGTCAACAGATCACAAAAAAATTGACCTTGAGAGGTTTTTCAGCATCTAAACAAAATAACTCTACCCTTTCAGTATAATTTGCATCTCTTTGAGACCATTTACTGACTTAGGCATGGGAGATTCTACAACCTTTAATATTCATCTTTCCATGCGGTTCCTAAGGATAACATAATTTTAACTCCGATTGACCTTCTATTCCCACCAAGTATGCAAGAGTTCTGACTTTGAATATTAGGAATTCATGAAGGAGGTCAGTCAAGCTTCTGGTCCCTCATGTAAGAGGTAGCTCAACGTTCCGGTAAGTCTGCCCAAGATACAACTCAAAGCATCAGCTATAGTTGTCCACTTTCAAAATGGCAGTAGAGACAAAAGCAATCAACAGACTCAACACAAATTTTGGTTAAAAACATTAACTGAAATTTCAAATAGCAAAGCAGCCGATAGCCTCAAGTTCAACATATATAGATGGTCAACATAGACCAATACTTAAAGAAACATAAAGCTAAAAGCTACAAAGAAGAAAAAGTCTTCATCTACTTTGAGACTTCAACAGGCAACTCACCCTTGTTGATGTCCTCCTCAGCTTGAGTCTCATCTGCCGTATGCTCTTCGTCTCTACCCTTATCAGCAACCTACTTATTGGCCTCACATGTGAAGGAATCCTACTCACCTTAAGCAGTTGACTCTTCTAGAAAAAGTAGCTGAACTTTTTTCATCGAGTTGATCATTCGAGTCATGACCTTGCTGTTTCCATCTTTCAACAAATCTAGTTGGGGGCAAACCACCTTCTTTCTTTTGATGTAGCCATGTCCAGCTTAAGATCAAACCTTTTACTAATCTCGTCAACTGCAAGTAGAGGAAAGAAGTCAGTCAGTCACAGATACAAAAAAAAATGCAGGCAAAGTAAAGCAGATCAGTAGATCGAGATATACCAAGACAAAACTTAGTAGGACCCCGAGGGCCATCATTCACATTGCCTTCCCATCTTCAACTAATCTCAAGCACATCCATACTCCAAGCATTAAGGAGCCCAACGCCCAGGAGGAATCAAATTCAACTCTTAAAGGGAGCCCAGCAGCAATTGGGAGTTGAAAAGCTTGGAAAGCACTTCACATGTCCTACATGCCCCATCCGTGACATGCAAAAGATTTTTTTTTGGGGGGGGAGGGGAGGGTATTTGTGGGAGCAAATAAATTCGACGAACAATTAGGAGGCACCACGTGTAAAAGAGCAAACCCTAAGAATATATTATTGAAATCAATATTCTGATTTAATAATATATTCAATATAAGTGTTACCTATTTATGTTGACAGAATAAATTCCATCAATCTATTTATTTCCTTCCATAACTTCCCTCAACCCAATTAATCAAGAGAAGAATCATTCTCCATTATTCCCTCCTTAATTGGAAAATGAATGTTGTGAGAAAGAAAAATCTATTTAAGCTAAATGGAGGACACAAATAAGATAACTCTTCCTCACTCGAAAATATCCTGAAAATTACTGCCTCTCTCTTTCTCTCTCTCTCTCTCTCTCTCTCTCTCTCTCTCTCTCTCGCTCGCTGAAATTGTCCCCTGCTCTCATACTGTGGCTGACCAGCTTAGACTGTCGCCACCTCTCTTACCTACTCGGCTCTAAAGCCATATATCTCTCCTGTAGAGAAATATCTCCATCCTTTTAGTATTATCTGCATCTTCTAAGACTATAATATTGACTTAGGTATCGGAGGGCCCTTGGCCACCACCATACCGGTGGTCCTCCATTGACCGCCATTTGTCTTGCAGGAAATCTTGCAAAGGAACGTTTGAGGGAGAAGATTCATCCGCGAATATTCTCCGAGAAAGAAATTTGCACAAATAGTCATCTTTTGCAAAACTTCGAGATATGGGTTTGGGAGAATCCATGGTTTCTGAGAAGCCCCAAAATGGTGTTTGCTTTTTCTGGGGATTGCAATTTGAACCACTTAGATGTTGAAATCGCATTTTCTGGCGACAACCTACATGAGGTTATGAGGTAATTGAAGGTGAAACTGCATTGGTCTTTTGAGATTTTTGAGGTGAATTGTCTGTAGAGTATTCGATTTTGAATAGAAAAATGTGAGGGTTTTAGATCTCTAGCAATCAATATTTCAGTTCTTGAAGCAAATGTAGGAGATAGTAAATAAACCAATATGAGGCTTTTCAACTTGGAGAGTCGATGATGATCAATTTGGAAAATTGAAAACACTAAATGAAGTTTTGGCTCTTGCAAGTTGATAAGTATTCTTCTAAGGCAATTTCTTCTATCAAAGGTGCGGTATACTTGTTGGAGTTGATGTTGTAGTAGTAACGCTCGACAATCAGAGTAAGCTGTTAAAAACAGTGAATGATACCACCATCCATACCTTAAATTATCTTTTTGTTTTTTGTTTTTTGTTTTTTTAACAATGCAGTATTTGAGAGGGGAGAGTCCAACCTAGCACTTCAGATGCAGAAAAAAATGTTCCTAAGTCTTTAAACCTAATTAGAAGAGACAAAAATGAAAACCCACCATAAAGGAGCATTGTGCTTCTATTTTTGTCGTTGGACTAAGAATTCCCCTCTAAGGTTGATGTAAGAGATATGGTCGTACTCCAAGAAAAAAGGGTGAAGGAATTTAGGGGTGGGTAAGAAGTGTACTCATTTTGGCCTTGAAACTGGCCATCTTTGAGGCACTAAACATAAACATCCTAGTGGCTAAATTTTGAAATTCCCTAGAACGGCCAACCGATCTGTTTCTTAATACTTAAAGACCACAACATGATTAAAATACTGTAACAATTTTGTAAGCAAAAATTCCAAAATACGCATCAGAATAAATTCAAATAAAAACGTAAACAATTGCACAAGGGACACACGATATGTTGACGCAATAAAAAACCTCAAGATGACAAAAACAACTGCGGACACTATGCCGGAGAACAAATCACTATGAGAAAAAATACAAAAAGGTCTTACAAGTCTCAACTCACAAGACTAACGCTTACAAGGCAGGCTTGCCTACTCGCCTTTCTACTCAACCCAATCAGTGATCTTGTCTTCCTTCGTCAACAAGAGATGGCACAACTCTAGTCTCGGCTGCTCACACCTCAAGGCACGATTGATGATCACCAACATGCATAATGCTCATGAACTCACACATATATGAAAAGATGATGATTTAATCACTCATGGAGGCTAACGAGGAACAACCACACGAGTTTTCAATATGAACTCTCAAAAACCTCTCCGCAAATATTTTGTCTTTCTTAGCTATTCAACATTGCAGAACCAAAAAACAAAACAGCTAAGTTCCTTTCTTATATTACACGCTTAAAAACTAGGTCAGAGACCAAAAAAGGCTTTTAGCAAAAATGGGCTTTTTAACAAATAAAGCTACTTAATTAAAAACCCAGCTGTAAAGACAAAAGAACCCTTTTGCTTAAATAAACATCAAATTAAAGAGTATATAAAACCATCATTAAAAACTCACTAATGTTTGACACCAGATTATGTAAGACTGAAACCATATATCAGTCTATATATCTGACATCCACTTTTGATGATCTTGCAAATAGGCAAATATGAATGCATGGATGCAAAACATACCTTGAGCATTGTCTCTAAGCTATATTGATCCAGGATAGCAGAACGCCACTTGAAACTGTAGGTTACACTCAAAGACCTACCCTATGATTTTGTAACAGGAAATTGCCAATATACCAAAAATTGGTCCTAACAAATTCTGAGGTGGGATGTTCATGACAAAGATAGTCCGATAAACTCTAGAAGCACTAACAGTGCCAAGATTTGATCATGGTCATTGTACTCTAACTACATATCTTGTCACGAAGAAGAAGATCAAGAACAACCTACAAAACCCACAGCTTTGCCCTGAAAACCTAGTTCTTCCTCTTCCTCTTTGTTTTCTTTTCTACCCAAATCCAAACCCCAATTTCGTCTCTCTTCGAATCCCTTCTGCGCCTAAACAAACCCAAATAAAACCATCTTTTTTGAATATGACAGCATGTGTTGGCATTAGGTGGCCATTGTTGAGCATTTTGGTCCAATTTTGGGGGGGTTTTGAAGTTCGGGTTTACATGCCCTCTTCATGAACAACAATCGTATTGTGATTTTATTGTGGTTGTATTGTAGTCGTATTGCTTTTGTATTGCTATGGTATTGCTGTATTGAATTTTATTTTGTGTTTTATTGACATGTTACTGTAATTTAATAGGAATATATGTTGATATCATTTTTCTTTATCTGCTTGTGATTTGAGTAGGAGTTGAGATTATTCTTGGCTGAAGTATAATTTATGATCTCTCTCTTTCTCTCTCTCTCTCTCTCTACTCTTTGTATTTTTTTCTCAACATTTATGTGTTAATTTAATGTCTGGCATTGTTTTGGAACCATAATCGTTGTCAATCTCATTGTTTCTTTAAAAGATTGCTGTGAAATTGTTACTTCATTTTCTTCTTTCCGTTGTTTTAAGATATTTTTGTTTGGAGAAATGGAACTCTGTTTTTGTAATCTAAAAGAATAGGTACTCATGGTGAGCATTTTCTGATCAACAAGATCCAGACTTTATGTATGTCAATTTACTACTTTTGCACTTGAACTTTGGCTGTCTAAAATTTGAAAAGTCTTGTATTCCAGCAGTGTATCTATGTCACACATCTTGGGTAAGAGGTATTCTTCAATTGTGATGGTTTGCTTTGTTGTACGTATTCAAACTACCTCAAAATATTTTCATTAGTGTCTTGAGTTCAATACCAACAAAAGTTTTTAAATGACAAGAAATTATGAAAAGCTTATACATAACAGACATATAGTTGAACATAGCTAGAGTGTATATTTAGAAGATGTCATTGTGCTTCAAATTAGCAAATTTGTGGGGTGAAAACACAATGGTTGACATGTCATTCTGCATTTGATAAAAATAATTGATGACTTTGTATGGAAGTATACTCATTAAATATCTTAGATTCTATCAATGAATGAAATATTTGCCTTCGAGAGCTTCATGTTTTTCGGTTTGTTTATCTTATATTCTATAAATGAATGAAATATTTTGGTAGATTGGAGAGACTAGTCAGCTAGTGAATTTTGGATCATGACTTTTGAAGGGGGACTAGGCTTGAGCAGCTGCAAGAGTAAAAGGGATGATGCTTCATGTAAATTCAACAATTAAATAGGAGATTTTTGTTTTCAATTTGTTAATTCTTGAGATACTTGGTCATTTTTTAAGATTATGTGAAATAAAAAAATTGTATTGAATATTATTGTATACGAGACCATGTAATTATTTTGATACCATTAAATGAAATTTTAATTCAATTTACTTGAAAACTTTGGGATCTTGAGCAAGAGACGGCAGTCACGTATACGACAGTTTTGAAACATAAAAGACGATAATGTAAGAATGGTTAATTTTGATGATATCCATAGTTGCTTCCACTCCATTATAATGTCATGTAGATTATAAAGTGGCAATATACATGCAATACAAAAGCAATATGAAAGCAATAAACAATCAATAAAGGGGCAATAGACAACCAATGCAAAAGCAATAAAATGACAATAAACAAGTACCGTATGGATGTCTTTGTACTCTCTTTCCCATATTATATATTGTTCTAATTGTTGAACTATTACAATATTCAGTTGCTACATATAATAAATAGTACATAAAAAATAATAACCATGTATGAAAATTTCATATCATTATAATAATGACCTCAAAAATAATATCAAGTACATTACACAAATATTAGAAACATACGGCTCCACAAGAAGAATACATGATATCTTATGTCCTTACTAATTCTTGGGGCCTAATAACAAGTATAATCAATGATGTGTACAGTTTGCTGCAAGTTTGCTTAGCATTTTCATAATAGAAGCTTTGCTTTTCTCTTCAGAAGGCATCTCAAAGAACTCCTTGTCTACACATTACATTATGGACAAAATGGTCTCCAATGCCAGTGTATGACTTGCACATCAGTGTCTGCACAAACCAGCTAAAACACATTGTGTAATTGTTAACCTCAAATTTGTTCTTCACAGGGAAACGAGTTGGGTGTGGCTTTTCCCTTGTGCAATTTGAAAAGAAAAAGAGAGAGAAACATAAATTGTCAAGACAAAACTGCAGCAAATTATAATTTGGTCAAGTATTCACCATCAGGAAACAATATGCTTTCAATGAATAAATAACATATTAATTTTCAACCAACACTACAGCACAACTCATCTCAGAAACATGACTGAGATTTGACAAACATACAGGTAGAAGATCCAATCCATTAAAACACTCACATGCAAAAAACGAACCTAAATTATACGTCAACTCAAGCTACAAAAACCCAACTTGTTGAGCACCAGTCAACAAGTTTTATAGGCAAATTGAAATCAAGTAGAAATTACTTCAGCAATAACACCTTCATTTTTTCAACCAAAGATGCCAGCTTCCTTTCAATATCAAAAAGCACATTCAATTAGTCTCAAGATGTGGGACATAGATGCCTAGTCTTTTAGATTACAAAAACAGAGTTCTTTTTCTCCAAACAAAAATATCTTAAAAACAAAAATATCTTAAAACAAAGGAAAGAAGAAAATGAAGTAACAATTTCACAGCAATCTTTTAAAGAAACAATGAGATTTACAATGATTATGGTTCCAAAACAATGCCAGACATTAAATTAACACATAAATGTTGAGAAAAATACAAAGAGCAAAGAGAGAGAGAAAGAGAGAGATCGTAAATAGTACTTCGGCCAAGAATAATCTCAACTCCTACTCAAATCATAAGCAAATAAAGAAAAATGATATCAACATATATTCCTATTAAATTACACTAACATATCAATAAAACACCAAAAAAAAAAAAATCAATATAGCAAAACCATAGCAATACAAAAGCAATACGACTACAGTACAATCGCAATAAAATCACAATTCGATTGTTGTTCTTGAAGAGGGCATGTAAACCCATACTTCAAAACCCTCCAAAATTGGACCAAAATGCTCAAACAATGGCCACCTAATGCTAACACATACTGTCATATTCAGAAAAGATGGTTTTGTTTGGGTTTGTTTAGATTGCAGAAGGGATTCAAATAGGGACGAAATTGGGGTTTGGATTTGGGTAGAAAATAAAACAAAGAGGAAGAGGAAGAACTAGGTTTTGAGGGCAAAGCTGTGGGTTTTGCAGGTTGTTCTTGATCTTCTTCTTCGTGACAAGATGCGTAGCTAGTTCAATTTAACATCAAAACTTACAAATTCCCAACAATTCATTTTCTGGAGAAGCTGTTCTTGAAGTGGGCATGTAAACCCAGACTTCAAAACCCCCCAAAATTGGACCAAAATGCTCAGACAATGGCCACCTAATGCCAACACATGCTGTCATATTCAGAAAAGATTGTTTTGTTTAGGTTGCAAAAGGGATTCGAAGAGAGACGAAATGGGGGTTTGAATTTGGGTAGAGAAGAAAACATAGAGGAAGAGGAAGAACTGGGTTTTGAGGGCAAAGCTATGGGTTCTGTAGGTTGTTCTTGATCTTCTCTTCATGAGAAGATGGTAGTTAGCTAGAGAGAGAGAGAGAACGAGAGAGAGAAAAAGATTAGAAAAGAGACAATCTGGTTTGAATTGATTTTGGCCTTTTTTTCGATTTTGAACCGGATTATTATTTTATTTTTCAATTTTATTTTTTTATTATAAATTCTAACTAAAATTTTAGTTTTTTGGGCTTGAAAATTATCAACTGATCCAATTTCATACAAAAAGATATATTAGGCCTAGAAAAGAGAGATGTTTTGAAGTTTGACTTGAGGAAATGTTAGTTATGGGATTAAAAATGTAGCATTGAATTTAAATAATTTTGTATAAAAAAAAAATTATATATTACACAATCGGTCCGGTCCGGTCCAATTTGATTTGGTAAGGTGTGAAATTGAAATCAAAACCGAAACCAATCGGGTTCAGTTTGATGTCAGTTTGTTAACTTGTTTAGTCAATCAATTTTTTTTTTCCTATATTTTCCATCCAGTCCGGTTCGGTGTTCTGCTTTTTCCGTCCCCATGCCCATCCCTAAATTTCCACCCCTGTTCTATTTCTCATCCATCTTATCCTTAAAATTTTAAAAACAAATTTACCACTTTGTAAAATGACATCTATAAACTTAAGGAAAACAATTATGGAGAATCTTTTCATAAGCTACAACAAGACAGAGAATAAAAAAAACTAAAAGATCCAGAAAATTGAAATAGACTAAAACATTTATCCAATCCATCAAATACAACTTGATCTTCTCCATATATCAACTATTAATGATTAGCAAAGAGAATTTGCTTGAATCAATAATTAAATGGTATTTTGGGAATAATGGTGAGTGGAAAGATAAAATTGTATTTTTTTTCAAATTTTCGTGGTAAGTGGGAAAATAAAATAGATGAGGAAATAGGGCAGTGGTGGAAATAATAGCACTCTTAATTAAACAAGGGTGCAAGGTGTTAAAAAGTTGAATGTGATCCACTAGTGTCATGGTTTGGAGTAAATGCTCAATAAGAAATGTCCTAAAAATTACAAAAAGTCGAATGAGACCCAATGGCCTAATTACCCAATCTAAATTTCTCGATTCATAACTTCATTCATTTGTAAGAAATAAACATTAACTATATGTCTTTAAACCAAGATTAGAAGAAACAGAAATGAAAAAACACTCATAAAAGAGGATTGTGCTTTTATTTTTATTATTTTTTTGGACTAAGACAATGAAAACTGCTTCCAAATTGGGTTTCATTTGCCATTCCCATGAAAAGTCATTGCAAGCATAAAGTTACATTTTTCTATGACCAATTTGTCTTGTTAACAATTGAGATACCAATTCTATCCAAGTAAACATTACATTTTTTTTTTTTTATACAAACGATATTCTAGTCTAAATTAATCTAAATTACAGGGAAGGAGATTCAAACTCAGGTGCATAATGAGCATCACATACTCCCTAGCAAACTTCGCTAAGCCCATGTCTACTTCATTACATTTTCCTTGCATGCTTCTAATGTAAGGGTAGAATTGAAAAATTAAGTGTACTTTTGTTTTTAATTTCTGCATAAATCAAACATAGAAAAATAAACTAAAATGACATTTTCAAGTTAATTTAGCAGTATAAAAGATGGAAAAAGACTTCTAGTTTCCATTCCATCCCCTCATAAAAGACATTGGAATTGATTTCCCACAAATCCATTTTCTTTGAACCAAAGGGATCCAAGTTCCCCCAATCCATAAAAGAACAAAAAAAATGATATTTTTGACCAGTAAACAATATTTGACAGTAAAATTGTTCTATTTGAGACCTGGATTACGTTTAGATGACCTATTCGATTCTGACTTGGATTATGTTTAAATGACCTACTAGAGTTTATTTAAATGAAGCAAACAGTAGAGAATTGAATTGCAAGTAAGAAGAGAAAAGGAAGTAAACAGAGAAGAAGGGAGAGAATCGACCTAATTGATAGGAACCCACTCCACTCGTTTATGCCTATTGATGGATTTCACCTTCTTCTTCTCCACCTTATAATTTCAGCCTATTCACATTTTCCAGATTATGAAAGGAAATTCAACCCCTAGAGCAAATTCTCCAAATGCATTTCCATGATGAGGAGGCTCACAATGCATGTAACATTTCCTGATGAGAACAGTAATTTGCAAATTAAATTGAGGTGCAGAGAATCCACAATCTGAATGACAAAATGTAGACTGATCAATAGATATTTATATGCAGAGATTATGCATCAGCATTTCGATAACAAATGAGGAGAATTTTCTATGTGAAAACAGAACAGTTTGGAAACCATAGTATCAGGAAACTGAAAGATGAATTCTGTAACGTGCATCATTAACCTCTCACCTTTCCATATTTGCTGTCATATTTTCTCAACCATTTATCAAGTAGCTTGTCTGCAGCAAAAGGTGTACTGTAGTAAGTTAGTAACATTTGTTTATAACCAAATAATAGTTAATAGATTGAGGAATCAGACTAACAGATCAAACATGGATTGTACCCTCAATGCCCCACTGAGTCAAAGCAGCAATACCAGAAAACATACATTTCTAGTTCCCATTTTCAGGTGGTTAGCTTGATAATGATTGTACAGTGATATACCTCAATCCTCAGTGTCACATTTTCTCGAGAAGGCAATGCAGATATAAAAACAATTAGAAAGAGATGTTCACAGCATGAATGCGCTGTAGATAAAATAACTATACAACTTCAATTCAAAGCTGCAAAGCATCACAATCTCCATAACCTAAATACTGAATTTACATAGTTGTTTATTTATCAACCGTTGTAAGACTCTAACTATTGCAAATTCACAGCATGCATAGAATGAGCACACTGAACAGAATGTTTTAAAATTTCATTTTCCTGCCAGGTCCAGTAAAATGTTCAGACTTCCTCTGGGGACAAAAGATCCAGCTTATTGGAACAATGACGAGTCAATTGTTATCGGTGGGGACGAATGAATCCATTATAAAGCCTCTGGAGATTTCTGATCTCAAGCGAGAGGCATGCCGGGGATCAATTTACTTACTAATTTTCTTATGACCTGCAGCTGCAGCACTCAATGGCATGCATGCTAAATTATGTTTCAATCAAAACTAGAAGAACTCCTCTTTAAATAAGTAAAGAGGTATACAGATAAGTGAAATTAAAGGTAGATTCAAATAGGAAAAATAATATCAATTAACATGATCATTTGCATCAACAGTTTCTGTCGTTTTCACCACTTGTCCAATTGCCAATAGTAATGCACCAATGTGATCCTTAGTTTTAAAACGATTAAATTAAGCACGCTTTACTTCAAAGGAACTATGAATATACATGCATTCGGTTAAATTAAGCACGTGTATTCATTCATATTTAAGGAAAGGTGTTGAAACTGATGGTGCTGTTGTGCTGGGAAATCCAGTTGCCCCCGCTCTGGAAATGGTGACATGTATACTGATATAAGCACCGAAAATGCCTTGCTCCAGGGATCCCGGTAAGCTAGTCATTACGTACCCGTTTGGCATTGCTTATTTGGGGTAATAAGTGATTTTTAAAAAATTTCGGGAAGCTCAACCCGTTTGGTAACCTATAAGAAAATCACTTATTGTTAAAAATTGCTGTGAGAGAAAGCAATAAATGAAAGCAGCTAATGACCTGCTTTCATTTTCTGATTATACGGTAATCAGATTTGAGAAGCTCTGGGTTTTAATGAACTTTACAAACTTCCGAAAATACCCCAATCTATTTTCACGCTCTCTCTTCCTCCTTCCCTCACATCACGTTGCTTCTTCTCACAATCTCTTCACAGAGCCCACTCCTCTCCTTCTCTTCCATTATGCCTCTAGTTTTTTCTTGTTGGATCAATTGAAGCTCATTGCTGAGCCATAAGACTCAGGTAAGAGATGCATATTATGTTTATTTCTTTTCAATTTCAATCGTCCCTCTTTCTCTTTAATTTCTAGGGTTTTAACTATCTTCCCAAATGGAAAAATGTCATTCTCATGCCAATACGTGATATAGAAAACAATAGCAAAAACGCACTTGGAAAAACATCCTTGTTGTCTTTGTCTGTTGCTCTATTACTGTTTGTCTCTCGACAGGCGTTCTTTGGATTCATAGGGTTGTGTTCAGTTCCTTTTGTGATGTTGTGCTTGACATTTCGTTAGAGATGATGGGTGACTTGGCATAGTGTAAAGTTGCAATCTTTCTTAGGAGAGTTAAATTTGGAAAAGAGTCAATAGGTTAGCAACTATTATGGCTCAGGCACGGAACGAGAAGGGAAAGTGTGCTTTCTGTAGTTGACGATAAGTCCTCTCAGACAGAAAGGTATCTTGCCAGGTGCTTTAAGACTTGTGACCTTACCCAAATATGCGGATCCCCTGCTGATCCTTTGGTGCTGATATTGTCCGTTTGAATAAGAGGGCACTGTTTCCTTGGCTACAATGCAAGTTTGTCTGAGGAGGCTTTTCATCTAAAATGAACCTAGATCCGTACACATGTTGTGGGGTTAAAGTTCTGGATGGTTCGTATTTGAATACAAGAAGAAACTTTTTGCCCTCTGGCTAAAGGCTTGCATACATTGCGTTTGGTTTATTTGAGTTAGACACATGATGGAAGATAAGTGCATTTTAATTTGTCAATGTCCCAGTGCATGAAACAAGATGGACAATATCATTGCCACAAAATCACTTACAGAACTCCATCAGAAAAATTTAAGTACGAAGCTTACGAAACCAAATTAGTTTCTATTCATGCCATACCTTTTTCTTCTTCTTTACATGCGACATTTCTGCACATAATTCATTTTAAGCCCAAATTGGTGTCAATTGCCGTTGTAACATAACATGCTCCTAAAAGCAACCAGACACCAATAAGTAGATGGGCGTCATTCACATCCAACAAACGGTCTACAAACAGATTGGTTCAAAGAAAATAAAATTGTAAATCATAATCACTGTATCCTGAAAAACTATTATTGATTCATTGGTTAAGTTTTCAATTTGGAATTTTGGGTTCTAGATGAATTTTTATATCAGTATTGAGCCACTGTTATTTGGTATCTTATTGAGTTGCAAGTTGGTTAGGTGAATTCTTTTTATTAGTTTGGAGATAGAGATAAAGAAAGTGAAGTGTAGCCTTGCTAAGCATGAGTTTAGTCCTTCAATAAGT